>NC_058125.1:27833096-27834476 GCF_914725855.1 Thunnus albacares | reverse complement strand
AAACACACACACACAGGTTTGTACTTCTATACTCGTGAGGACCGTTACCTGAACTTGACTCTGACATTGACCCTGAAACCAAGTCTGAACCCTTAAACTGCATCCTGAAGAAGTAATGACTCATCAAAATGTCTCCACTTTCTTTAAAGGACTCATATTCTGCTCATCTCCAGCCTCCATATTTATATTCTGGGGCTCTACTGGAAAAAAAAATCCTTATTTATCTTCTACTGGTCCTTTATGCAGCCCCTCAGTTCAGCCTCTGTCTGAAACAGGCCGTTTTAGCTCCTGTCTCTTTAAGGCCCCGCCTCCTGATGAGCCCGCTCTGTTCTGATCGGTCAGCTTTCAGGAAGCTTCCTCCGACTCCGGAGGCTACGTAAACAAACTATAGTAGCAGGATTTCACTTCTTCTTCTCCTTCTTTACTCCAAATGTCAACTTCTCAGATCCATCCGTACATGTTGGAGCTGAACAACACATGGAAACGCCTTAGCAACCACCTTAGCAACCACCTTAGCAACCAAGGCTACGTAACTGACATCAGCTCGTCAGCGAGGTAGAAAAAAACGTGCCAAACGAAGCGTTCAGAGCAGGTTGAAGCCCTGAGTTTTGACTTGCAGGCAGCGTTTCTACACACCTTCAACCTCAAGTTTCTGAACTTTGACCTCGTTTAACCTCCGACATCAGAGGAAGAAATAAATAACAGAAAATCACTAAAAAAGAAGAGCCTTTAAAAAAAAATCTTCATAAACACCTCATGTCATCTCTTCCTTAAATCAAACTAATGATTTATGAGCCAAACGAGATTTAAACAACTTTATTTAACGAGTCGAAGCCTGCAGACAAGAGTCAGGGCTTCAAAACTCCTGCAACCTCCTCTCTATGTTTCACATATTTTATGCATGTTTTTTGTAATTTTATGTATTTTTTTTTCATTAATATTATTGATGTTGTGCAATATGTTTCTTTTTATATACTTGTCATCTTTTTGTCACTGAAGATGTATTCAGTGCTGTTTTATATAGTTTTACGCGTCTGTTCTTTGTGATCACCATCATTATCACAAAGGTCTCTGTTGAAGAAAGTAAATATGATTTTTAGTTGTATCATCATCGTTGTGGAAAACACAACAACAAGCTTCATGTGTTGTTTTCTAGACTGATATATAAGCAAACTGATTTAATTAGAAGAAACTCTGAATCTGAATGTTTGTAACCAAACTGCAAAAAAGTAGATCATCAAAGTTGGGAGCTGAGGAGGTGATGCAGATGTGTGTGTGTGTGTGTGTGTGTGTGTGTGTGTGTGTGTGTGTGTGTGTGTGTGTGTTCCAGCAGAGTCCCTCAGCTCCACTTTGTCCTGTGTGATAAACGCCGCCGTGGCT
>NC_058125.1:27795596-27825596 GCF_914725855.1 Thunnus albacares | reverse complement strand
AGTGTGTAAATGTGTGAGTGTGTAAATGTGTGAGTGTGTAAATGTGTGAGTGTGTAAACGTGTGAGTGTGTATTGTGTGAGTGTGTAAATGTGTGAGTGTGTATTGTGTGAGTGTGTAAATGTGTGAGTGTGTAAACGTGTGAGTGTGTATTGTGTGAGTGTGTAAATGTGTGAGTGTGTATTGTGTGAGTGTGTAAATGTGTGAGTGTGTAAACGTGTGAGTGTGTAAATGAGTGAGCGTGTAAATGAGTGAGCGTGTAAATGTGAGAGTGTAAATGTGTTAGTGTGTAAATGTGAGTGTGTAATGTGTGAGTGTGTAAAACTGAGTGTGTAAATGTGTAGGTGTGTAAAACTGAGTGTGTAATGTGTGAGTGTGTATTGTGTGAGTGTGTAAATGTGTGAGTGTGTAAACGTGTGAGTGTGTAAATGTGTGAGTGTGTATTGTGTGAGTGTGTAATGTGTGAGTGTGTAATGTGTGAGTGTGTAATGTGTGAGTGTGTAAATGTGTGAGTGTGTAATGTGTGAGTGTGTAAAACTGAGTGTGTATTGTGTGAGTGTGTAAATGTGTGAGTGTGTATTGTGTGAGTGTGTAAATGTGTGAGTGTGTAAACGTGTGAGTGTGTAAATGTGTGAGTGTGTATTGTGTGAGTGTGTAATGTGTGAGTGTGTAATGTGTGAGTGTGTAATGTGTGAGTGTGTAAATGTGTGAGTGTGTAATGTGTGAGTGTGTAAAACTGAGTGTGTATTGTGTGAGTGTGTAAATGTGTGAGTGTGTATTGTGTGAGTGTGTAAATGTGTGAGTGTGTAAATGTGTGAGTGTGTAAATGTGTGAGTGTGTAATGTGTGAGTGTGTAATGTGTGAGTGTGTAAATGTGTGAGTGTGTAATGTGTGAGTGTGTAATGTGTGAGTGTGTAATGTGTGAGTGTGTAAATGTGTGAGTGTGTAAAACTGAGTGTGTAATGTCTGAGTGTGTAAATGTCTGAGTGTGTAAATGTGTGAGTGTGTAAATGTGTGAGTGTGCAAATGAGTGAGTGTGTAAATGTGAGAGTGTAAATGTGTGAGTGTGTAATGTGTGAGTGTGTAAATGTGTGAGTGTGTAAATGTGTGAGTGTGTAAATGTGTCCACCTGTGTTTTATCTCAACACACCTGTGAGGATCATTCAGGTTTATTCCAGCTGTGCTCATCAGTGACGAACACCGAGTTAATATCTGAGATCTAGAGACACAGTGACATCACAATGACATCACAGTGACATCACAGTGACATCACAGTGACATCACTGAAAACAAAGCTGACACGTAACCTTCATTAAAAGAATCAAAATGTACAAAAAACTGAATTCAAAAGTTAATTAAACAATTAAAAATACAACATGTGTGTATCAGTGTAAGTGCACTCATGACAACATAATAATAATAATAATAATAATAATAATAATTCAAACTTTACTGACTGAGTTCAAGCAGGTTGTTTTTAACTGAGAGCTAAACACACAAACACACACACACACACACACACGGTAACACACACACACACAGTAACACACACTCCGTCCTGTCAGCTGTCAGTCAGACAGAAATTAATAAAAGTGTAAAGACTGTTAAAGTTAATATTTCATCTGAGTGGTTGCCGAGGGAACCGGAGGGAATGTGTGTGTGTGTGTGTGTGTGTGTGTGTGTGTGTGTGTGTGTGTGTGTGTGTGTGTGTGTGTGTGTGTGTGTGTGTTACTGACACACAGTCAACAAACTGAGAGAACAATTTAACTAAATAAAAGCCTTTAATAAATATTTCATACATGTTTTCATATTTTATATATTTAAACTTTTCCTAAATCTACCAAACGCTGAAGGTCTGAAGTCACAACCAGAACGTCGGTTAATTAATCATCAATCATCATTAATCAATCATTAATCAATTAATCAACTCTTTCAATCATCTCAGCTGTGCAGGTTTACGTTCCTGTTTTATATTAATAATGAATCATTTCATCAAATCATCAGCACACAATCACATTATAACGTCACTGTTTGGTCACAAACAGTCGCAATTATGGATCAATACACTGACACACACACACACACACACACACACACGCACCCGCACACACACACACACGCACACACACACACACACACACACACACACACACACACACACACACAAGCCACAAATAAGTTCATTTTAACAGTTTACATATTTTATATATGTTTATATATATAAAATTATTTCATATATTATCTTATATTTGACATTTTAATTAGATTAAATCTTCCATGACAGCTGTATAAACTGCTGATGAAGGCCATGTGATGTGATTAAAAGCTCCACAGCAGCTACTAAATGGAATCTTGTTTCCGAGACTAAAAGCAGAAGTTTCACTCAGCTGAAATACAAATAAATAAACATTTAACATTGTTTTAATGTCTTTAGTTTATTACGCTGAACATGAGTGTCGTCTGCGTGTTTATATGAAGTTAAGTCATTTTTATTAAAGTTGAAAACATTTTCAGTTTCTTTTCTTTCATGAAGTTTTGAAGGAAAAAGAACAAACGTTAAATATAAAACAGAAAAATAAAATCTGTCATGCTGCTGCTTATATATTCATCACTTTGTCTTTTCTTTTGTTCGCAGTCTCGTCTCATGAAGATTTAATCAGACAGAAAAGCTCTTAAAATGACACTGAGGAGGTAAAAAAAAAAGCTTTTAATCTGACAGTTAAACTTCCTTCTTCATATTTAATGTTTGATTTTTTTTATTTGATTTCTGGCACAGTTTTCTGTCGAGAAGTTTCCGCGCCGACGGCAAACAGAGGAAAAGAGAGAGAGAAGAGCAGAAGAGGAAGATTTGACTGTTTCCTCCTGAACAAGAAGAATCAGACGCAGAGATCAGCTGCAGATTCTGTTTTTATTTAAAATTATATTTAATATTTTATTCTGTTCATGTAAATCTGAAACTGGAACGAACAGTTTTGACTTCATGTTACTTTCTTTTTTTTCTTTAGTCACAATAACCTGAAAACATAAATATATATTAGAAGAAAGAAGAGAAACTGTGACCCTGCTCAGCCAACAGACTTTACACTGAGGTGACCTCACATACATACAATATTTTAAAAATGAAAAAGATTTTTAAAGATTTATGTCTTCAGTAGAAATCTACTAAACTAGCAGGAGCTCATTTAAATAAAATGTCCACATTCAGCAGTTACGGAGCAACATTATCATTCATGTGGAGTCGTGTTTCTGTCCAATATTCACTCTTTTAGTTCTGTTTTTACTCTCCACCAACTCCTGAGGGAAATATCTGGCTCTTTATCTGCTAAATGCTCCACTATGTTCACCAGCTAGCCTACAGCTAACTGTGAGCAGGTAGTGTTCAGCGGCTTTTTACAGCTTCTTCTCTCTGAAAACGACGCTATGAGACGCTGAGAGTGAACCAGGACAGTAAAGTTGCAGCCGGACAGATAAACAATGAGCTGAAACTCACTATAAAGCTCCGTAAAGCCGAGAGGAGCTGCAGAGTCTCTGATGATTCACTGTAGGTTCACCACTACGAACCAATAACACATCACACACTGTAGAGATCAGACTGAAAAGCTTCATCACAACAATAAAACCTCCTTGATGGAGGGATGATGGAGGGATGATGGAGGGATGATGGAGGGGTGATGGAGGGGTGATGGAGGGGTGATGGAGGTGTGATGGAGGGATGATGGAGGGATGATGGAGGGGTGATGGAGGGATGATGGAGGGATGATGGAGGGGTGATGGAGGTGTGATGGAGGGATGATGGAGGGATGATGGAGGGGTGATGGAGGGATGATGGAGGGATGATGGAGGGGTGATGGAGGGATGATGGAGGGGTGATGGAGGTGTGATGGAGGGATGATGGAGGGATGATGGAGGGGTGATGGAGGGGTGATGGAGGTGTGATGGAGGGATGATGGAGGGATGATGGAGGGGTGATGGAGGGATGATGGAGGGATGATGGAGGTGTGATGGAGGGGTGATGGAGGTGTGATGGAGGGATGAGGGAGGGATGATGGAGGGATGATGGAGGGATGAGGGAGGGATGATGGAGGGATGATGGAGGGGTGATGGAGGGATGAGGGAGGGATGATGGAGGGATGATGGAGGGATGAGGGAGGGATGATGGAGGGATGATGGAGGGATGATGGAGGGATGAGGGAGGGATGATGGAGGGATGATGGAGGGATGAGGGAGGGATGATGGAGGGATGATGGAGGGGTGATGGAGGGATGATGGAGGGATGAGGGAGGGATGATGGAGGGATGATGGAGGGATGATGGAGGGATGAGGGAGGGATGATGGAGGGATGATGGAGGGATGAGGGAGGGATGATGGAGGGATGAGGGAGGGATGATGGAGGGGTGATGGAGGGATGATGGAGGGATGATGGAGGGATGATGGAGGGATGAGGGAGGGATGATGGAGGGATGATTATCTGTAGAGACAGAGTTGACTCAGCAGTGGTGTAAATGAAGTAAAGTAGTTTTCCTGCTGCTTCATACTTCAGACGTCAGCTGGGGCAGCAAATGAGGACGGTTTTGTCTCGTTGTTATTTTCTGTGCTTGTATGCAGGTTCTGGAAATACACACCGGTCCTCCTTTCTTAATGTTTACCCCTCCTCTCTTCATCATTGACTTCCATCATCTGGTTTGTTTTTTAAAGCCTTACTGGTCAGTCAGTTTTCAGCTGACACCTCGACCCTCTCTTGCCTATTTATCTGGAGGACTGGGAGGACTGGGAGGACTGGGAGGACTGGGAGGACTTTGTCATGTCTGGAGATATTTTTGTACCATTATCACTTTTTTGGGGGCTTCAATCTGAATTCTCACCTACATAGTCAGTTCCTGCTCTGACTCCAAACATGCTTTAAAACATAAATATCTTTGTGTCTGAGATGGTTTTCCACAACAACAACATAAAAGTTTAATATTCTAGTTAAAACTCTAAAAAGTTTCCCTGCTGGACACCAGATGTTTCCTCCTTCACTGTAAAGTTCATTGTCATTCTTCATGTAAAGGTTGAAATGAAACACAGATGTGACATCATACATTACTGTTAGTGTTTAAACTGTGTTCAGGTTCTCTGCTGCCATCTGCTGCTCACATGAAGTTACTGCAGCAACAAACTGGACCAGATGCACAGACGTGTTTCAGCAGTTAGTGAAGAGGAAATTCATTTCATGTTTTGCTGTTTTTCTGTTTCTGTGAGTTTAGCAGCTCTTTTACTGTCTCGTTGTGTCTTATTGTGTTGGTGTTTTTATGGCTCTCGCGGGACAATAAAGATCTGACGTGAACTTAAAAAGATACTTGAAGACTTTGTGAAGTTTGATGTTTGAACTGTTTATTCAAATCACATAAAAGATGCAGAAGAGTTGAAATCTGTTCTTGAATCTTTTATTTAACTGAAACTTTAGATCATCAGATATTTGTAATTTAATATTTTCTCTCAGTAGTTTGTTGTGTTTTATCAGAGCAGAGAGGATCTCTGCGTTCTGTTTGTGAACAGATAAATAATATTTAAGCAGAAGGAAACTGTAACACGTCTTCTGTCTGTTCTTCATCTCGCTGCTGTTTGGACTTTCAGTTTGTTTCAGGTTTGATTTTATGAACTCAATGTCAAGAAGGTGTGAGTGGAGCAGGTGGACCCAAATGCAGATGGTGGCAGGCAGGATCAGATGCAGAAATATTTAATGAAATCATTCAAAACAGTTACAGGAGACACTGAGACACAGGAACAAACATAGAATAAATGCAGGACATAAACGCAGTACGAAAGCAGACGACTCGACAAAGACCGAACTGAAAACTGGACTATAAATGCACAGGGTGCACAGGTGAGGGAAACGAGACACAGGTGAAACACATGAGGTAATCAAACACAGGAAGTAAAGGTGACAAGACACAAGGAGAAAATATTTCAAAATAAAACAGGAACTAAAGTAAACAGACAACAGGTGACACAACACACTGGCAGACTGGGAGCAGATAAACTGGGGAAGACACTGGGAGCAGATAAACTGGGGAAGACACTGGGAGCAGATAAACTGGGGAAGACACTGGGAGCAGATAAACTGGGGAGGACACTGGGAGCAGATAAACTGGGGAAGACATTGGGAGCAGATAAACTGGGGAAGACACTGGGAGCAGATAAACTGGGGAAGACACTGGGCTAACAAGGGTGATGCAAGGCAGGTGAGAGGAGGTGCACATAAACACAGGAGGAATAAAGGAACACACAAGGGAAACACAGAGAAAACCAAAACCAGGCAACATAAATGCAACACTGACAACTCAAGAGAACAAAATACACAAAGAGTCCAAAAATAACAGATAAAGTCCAGGCAGGACACTCAAACACTGAAAGGTTTCAGTCCAACATGGCAGCTTTGAGTTCTGAGCTTCTGTTTAGCTGAGCTGAGCTGTTTCTGTTTATTTAAATTCACTTTAACTGTGATAAAAACCTGTTATATGTGTGAATGTCTACACCAGGCTGACAGATGATTTGCCACCACCTCAAGTTACTCACACGCAGGTGAAGGACAGAGATCTGATTTCAATGAAGATAACGAGGACGCTTTAAAACCAGGTGTGAACGCAAAGACAAGATCAGATCGTTTCTTATCTGGATAACTTATCTAGATACAGATCACATATTAACACCAGGTGTAAATGGGGTCAGAGAAGAATGTGAAAGCCATGATTGCTTCATATGTGGAGGAAAAACGAGTCCACAGGAGTTACACCTGCAGAACTCAACCTCAGTCGTCTTCTGAAAGGCTCCTTGGATGCTGAGCTAAGCCCACAGCTATGTGATCCTGACACACCTGCATACGCTACAGCTAACCAGATAGCTGAGTTCAAGAGACGTAGAACTGGCAACCTGGGAAAAGCAAGACAAAGACAAGAACAGAATAATGACAAAGGAAGAATAGATGTGGCCAAACCTGCACCACGGTGGAAAGGTCCATATCACGTCACCAGGAAAGTTAGTCCTCTGAACTTTGAGGTGGTCTTGGAAGACACTGCAGAAGACCTTCATGTTGTTAATGTGGCCCAACTGAAGCCATGCTGTCCCACAGCTGAGGAGATGTACATAGAACAACATTGATGGATCCTCAAAATCTTCGACGAGGAAAACTATGAGGAAGATTTCCCCGGATCCCCTGCCTCAGGTATGGAGCAGGATAGTATTATTATAAAGAAAACAAACATTAGCACATAGAGTCAGTTTGTAAAAAAGCCTCTTTATGTTCAGGCTTCTCTCAGGACAGAAGGAGTGTGACAACCTGGATTTCACCCATTGTACACACCCCCAGAAACACCCATTTTCACAACATACTCACCGATTCGCTCCTGGTTCGCGCCACAATTCAACCCCTTCCTTTTTATCTGTCATTCAGTTTTTGAGGAGAGCAGGAGAGAGTAATCGGCTGGAGCAGAACGCTCGCTAGCAGTAAATATTACAGTGAGGCTGTTCAATCCCTCATAAAACCGTTGATTCATCTGCCAATGACAGCCAATCCAACATTACCCATATTCCTTCATTCTCCCAGACGGTCCACACTCAATCTTCTCAGTTTGTGTAAAAAAAAAAGTGTGAAAGAAATCCGAAGTGGAATTTTGAGTTGAATTATTTTTTTGTTTTGTGGTCTTTGGGACTGTGAGATTTTGGGGCTTTTGTGTAAAAGTGTTAAATATATGAATATTTTATTTTGCTCTAAGATCTTGTGTTGTGTTTGTTGTTGTTGGGTTCCTGAGTACAGTCATTCAGTCATTCTGCTGTGTGTGCATCCTTTTGTGAGGCTTGACTTTGTCACGTGAGTCCGTGATGGCGCCGTCGTGTCACGTGCGACGCGCCGTGCTGCGTGCTGGACTCTGCGTAAAGAGGTTGTTTACAAGGCAAGAAGAAGGACCTTCTTTTTAAAACCGAGCGACCCTCAGAAGCGTCAAACTGAGACTTCCTGGTGGTGACGGTACGTTCGTTAATCTGCTGCCTGTAGAGCTCACGGCGGACTTTCTCTGTCCTACGTCCGGTCACTACCGTGGGCCCCTACGCGGTCGCCCTCGCCCTCTGGTCTCGTCCCTGACTTGAGACGGCTTAAGAGCACTGAGGTCATGCAAACATGGGAAGGGGAGAGGGGCGGAAGAGGGCCCTCTTCTATGATTCTAGCCACTAACATGGGCTCCTGCGAGCCCACAAACCTGCGCTGGTCTCTCCGACTCGGGAACTCCGAAGGGATGTTGCTCCCCTAAACCTATTTGAATCCTAACAGCTGTAAGGATTCACCGGACGCAACCTGGGTCGGCCCGGGGAGGGGTCCTTTTCCCTATAGTGTGAGTGAAACTAACAGTCGCTGGAGCTTACCTCTCGGGGGCCAAGGGGGGTCCTCCTGGGGGGTCTCCTGCCTCGGTTTCTTGGTGCTCTCTCTCAGAGAAAAGAAAACTATCACACCGGAGCTTCTAAGATTTTATGTGGATTTAATTTAATCAATTCAAAAATGATACAAAAGTCAATCTACATTAAAAGAATTAAAAAAAGAGAAAAGTAAAAATAAAAGAAAACAGTAAAAAAGGTAAAAAAGTGAAAAAAGGAAACTGGTTTGGTTTGGTTGTTACATGCCTTTCTATTCCAGGCCTATTTAACCAGAATGGGTTTGATTAAGTAATTTTGAATTCAGCTCAGTTTAGTCTCTCAGTATCTATCTATGTCTATCTGAAGTTAATTTCTAAGTTTGGTAACTGGCTGACATTGACTGTTCACAAACGCTCGACCTCTGGTGTTCAAAAGTTACAACCAGGCACCGATTTTCTGCTCACAGCCGACTTTCACCAGTTTTTACAAAAAATTGCAAAAATGCATCAAAAATTGAAATCTATCATTATCTTTGCTCTGAAGCTCTTTTAGTAACAGAAAGCTCCTCTGTGGTGTGTGACTCCGAAAAAGGAGAGCCAGCAGAATAAAAAGCCCTCTTTATATACACCCTTTACAAAAACCACGACAGAGGGTGCAGGTGCCGTGCGTATAACCTAGCCAGACAAAACCAGTTTCTAAGTTCACTAAAGGTTGTTCCACCTAACATGAACCTGCACACAGCTGCACCTGCAGGTGCAAAGAGTTGACTTAAGTTCAGGACCCTTGAAATGAACCTACAGAGTTTATCTAAGTTCAAATGGCTCGACCTGTTCACAGAGTTTATCTGTGAGTGACCTGCAAATGAACTCACAGACAGCCGCACTCACAGGTCCTTCTTCCTCTTAAGAACAACAAGACTGTAACAAAGATGGTGGACACACTGACTTCAAAACCAACACAACCCATGTCTGATATGCAACGTGGTATTAACACCTAGTTACACAACGTCTGATGGTAATGATGGGTGTTTTTCAAGAATTACAATCTCAACAAAGAATAAAACAAGAGAAAATGGTTATATGAAAAATGATACAGGTATTACATGATTAAATTCAAACATTAAAGGAAAAATGAAAAAAACAACGGTCACATTAAAAAATGTGATAAGTAACATAAGTAGGATAATAAAAATGTGAATAAAGGATGTGATGATTAATATAAGTAGAATAATAAAGGAATCAATATATGTATAAATGTGTATTCACATGTATTGTGATTTTGTATGAATAGGTGAGGGAGGGGTGAGTGGGCGGATATGAAAGCAAATGAGGATGAGTGGAGGGGTTAATGTGTGTGTGTGTGTGTGTGTGTGTGTGTGTGTGTGTGTGTGTAAATGTGATGTTGAAAGTGTGATCAAAAATAACTTGCAGTGACAATTAAATGACAGATTAAAAGTGATATAATATAAGAATATTTGAAAAAAAAACACACAACGAAATACTCCTAAACCTTAAACCTTGATTACATTGCTTCATCCTGCTGAACAGTTTATCATCCTGAACAAGTTCAGTATTTGTTCTGTTACCCAGATTTATACCTATTGAAGGTGAATGGAAATCATGTCAACCTTCACCATCATAAGGTGATACCAGCATTCAGCCAGTGGATAGGCAAAGAATCAACAAACAGTGACAACAATAATTACACACTTTTCCCCCTCTCTCAACAACCTATACATTTAAATAAACTACAAACGAAACAAAAGCTGAGTGACAAATGTTAAATGTGAGGAGAGAGACCTGGCCGACACTTCTAACAAAATAATACAAATGAACAAAGAGGACACAGAAAGTCAAACTGTCTCAAGTTGCTTTGGATGTTGTTGGCTGCAGAAGGAGAGAACGTCACTGTGTGAGAAGGTTTTGGTTGGTTTTCTCTTCACACTCTGCTGGTTAAGATGTTTCCTTCAGTCTGCTGCTGCAACTAAACACACTTTAAAGTCAAACTAACTGCTTTCAACAGAGCGTTTGGTGGAGGTTTGAAACCCTGATGTGAATCATTATCTGCTGCACGCTGACAGTAAATGAGAAGCCGAGCAGAAAGCTGATGTGATCTGATGTGTTCACTTTGTCTCCTGTGTGTTTCGCTCTGGATTCTCTCATGATGGACTCACCTGACATCAGTGACATCACACAGGTGTCATGTGTTGTATCAGCTGAGCAGGAAGTCAAACTGCAGCACCAACAGTTAGACATCAACACACCTGATTGTGTCCTTATAAGTGCAGTTTTAACACTTTGTTTCTGTCTTTTTCTTTTATTGTCACAAATCAAACAATAATTGTATTATTTGATTTTCAGTGTGGAGAGGGAGAGGTGCACTAAACTGACCAGAAAATCATGGAAATGCTAATTATATTTGGGGGTCTGACATTCAAAATAAAACAAAGTGTAAAAGTGTTATTGATACACTAGAAACTGATTTATTAGCACTGAGTGTTGGTGCTGGTGCCGTACTGGGCTGCAAAAACCTGGCTGAGACTGAGAGGAGAGATGAAACCAAAGATGATTTTCTTCTTCAGTGGGTTTGTG
The DNA here is from genome assembly GCF_914725855.1 of Thunnus albacares. NCBI lineage: Eukaryota > Metazoa > Chordata > Actinopteri > Scombriformes > Scombridae > Thunnus > Thunnus albacares. Next base: position 27,814,622 of record NC_058125.1, on the reverse strand, counting down.
GCTCCTTGGAGGTCCTACTCTGCTCCCTGGGCTCCTTCCTCTTCAGCCGGCTCTCCTTCAGCTCTGGAAACACCAAGGTTATAAGAATCCAGCTCAATGTTCTCCTGTGGGTCTGACTTCTGCCCCCTGCTGGCCTGGAGAGACATGACAACACAGATCTAAGTTACTGCATCACTCCTCTCTTCAGTTCAATATAAACAGGCTGAGTGCTTCATTTCAACCAGTCCTCTAAACAACAAACATGTGTTCAGTACCTTCAGGATGAAAATGACGACAGCGACGACCAACAGCAGAGTCACCGGCAGGACGACCAGTCTGATGATATGAACTGTTGGATCTGACGAGACACATTCAGTCATCACATTAGATCACATGACATCATGAGAACAACAGCTCCCATCAAACAGAAACTTTAGTGACGTTAAATCACCTAAAATCACTGAAGTGTGAAGCAGCTTGTTGATTATAAGTTCATCTGATCTCCTCTGTATGCTGATGATGTTGGACAAAAACAACTCATGTGTTTACAGCCGGTTTGAAAGAATGAATGAAAGTCTGTTGATTGTCTCCTTAAAGCTCCTGTCTGGTTGAAATGATTCAACTAATTGTTAACAATCACCATCTTTACATGCAGTTAAATCAAATGTGATCCTGGTGAAGCTCTGAGTTCTCCTGATGACATTCAGCTCATCATGTAAAGTCCTGTTTATTATCATTATAGTGCTTATCTGGCTTCACTGACTCGTTTGCTGTCTTTTACTTTTCACTACAACACAGTTGTTATGGTTCAATAACATTAAAGAAGCCGGGAAGGAAACAGTTTACAGTTCCTTCATCAGATTCTGCCTCAGCTCTCTGTAGGTCGCTGGGTCGGTCCTGCTGCCTGATGACTTTTTATCATGTTTTACAAACATGGAAACAAAGTCAGTGTGACGTCTCAGTTCCACTGAGCTTCACACTCTGCTTCAGCTTACCTGTGACAGTGAGAGACAGCAGACGGCTCTCAGAGAAGAAGTTATGAGCAAAAACATAGACGCCATAAACACAGCTGTAGCTTCCTTGATGGGCGGGGTCTGCAGCAGGAAACAGGAAGTCAGCAGAGTGATTGACAGCTGGCTGGGTGTAGATGTGTGTTGTGTTGGAGGAGGTGAAGGTGAGCTGGAAGGAGCCTCCTGGGTACTGAGGCTGGACGGAGCAGCTGATGGTGAAGTTGGAGCCCCGACGCACCTGAAACCCCTGCTGCTGGGCCTCGGAGACCCCGTCCATGGTAGAAGACACAGAGATGATTGGCTGAAGCAGCAGGTCTGTAAACACAGAGAGATGATGAATCCTTCTTCCTCTGTGAGAAGCTGAATGTTATTTTCTCCTCATTTGTTTGTTCAAATTAAGGCCTTTTCTTGCTACACACAGACTACTCATGTGTGAACGACCCCTGTGACCACTAGAGGGCCCCGTTGCACCAACATATTTTTTTTTTCTCCTCAAATATAAATTAACACCAAACGTCCTTTTGTGCTGATCTAAAACACAAACATTATTAAAGCTCACAATGGCTAAAATAAAATATGGTTTAAATAAAAAGGAGTTTTTAATCTGAGAGCTCTTTGTCTTACAAGCAGGGCTGTAGTGGAGGCTAAACGCATGTAAACGCCGTTTACCCACCTCTCAAATTCTGAAACAGTGTTTAAGCAAACTTTCCATCACTTTACAGCTGTTAACTCAGACTGGCTTCCTACCACAGTTTCTGTTGGAGCTTCTAGGAGCGCTTGTTTTGTTTTCTGTTGGAACATTGTGTCCTTTTATGAGACACGGAGACGTCTGTTACTGTTAACATGGACCGACAAACCACCACCCACTCCTGCTGCGCTGGTGTTAAAACAAACAAACCCTCCGTGCTGAAGCTAGCAGGCAGACTGGAGCCGCTTTCATGAGACAGACGAATGAATCAGAGTTCAGAGGATCATATATGACATTAACTGACATGTGCAGCATCAAATAATAATCTGTCAGACAAAAGACAACAAAGTAAGTAGCTAGAAAAACTCTTCAGTGAAGCAGAAGTTTTATAAATTGACATTAGTGTTGTTTAAGCGTCCAGTTTATCTGCTGCTGCTTTACATTACAGTAATATTAATGTAGCTGATAGTTTGATAGCTTGACTGCTGATGTATTCACACTGTGTGTCGTTGGTCCAAAATTACTGTAATTAACACCATACAAGTTAAAGTTCTGCTTCATGCTCTGTCAGACTCTTAAGAGGAAGCTTTTTACATTTCCAGACTGAGTGAAGGAATCAGGAGAGACGAGACAGAAGTGAGGAAGAATCACAGGATGTAACGTTAATGGTGTTGAAAGAAAAACAAGGAGAAAGTAAAGAACTGATTGAAGAAGGAAGAAGGTGAAACTGATTCAACATGTAAAGAAACAGTTGAAGGAGGAAAGAGAAACACATAGAAGCAGCCCAGACGTCAGGTGATGGAGACACATGAACACATTAAAGCAGGAGGCAGAACAAACTGGTAAAGTCTGACTTCCACCTGTATGTAGATCAGGGGTGCACACACTTTTTCAGCATGTGAGCTACTTATAAAGGACTCACGCAGGACTCACGCAGGACTCACACAGGACTCACGCAGGCAGGCGTTGCAGAAAGGAACGGAGGATGGATTTTGTTTTCCAGTGACTGGTGAGTCCTGCTGTATTAATTATCTATAGAGGTGATTAAGATTGTTGTTGGTAATGCTGGACTTTGCTGCTGTGAGAAATATGGCCTAATTTCTATCTTTCAGAAAATCTTTCCTTTATTGTCTTTTTGTTGAGCAACATGAGTGAACGTTTACCATCGGAAGACCGGGTTGGCAGTTTAGCTAATGCATGTGTGGGAGAAATAACCAGGTTAGCATGATGTCACTGATGGACTTACCTGAGCAGGTGAGCTCCACGATGGAGGAAGAGGAATCTGATGACGCACATTCCCTCAGTGCAGATCCAGAATGAACACAATCAGAACTGATCCTCCATACAGATCTGTATGAGGCTTCATTTCTGCTTCCTATTGAAACAGCAGAGCCACAGTCCAGATCTCTGCAGGCTGCACCTGCTGCCTTCAGGGTCCAGTAAGAGTCATCCACTGGTCTCCACTCTCCCTGTTTCACCTCCAGTGTACCTGCACAGCGACTGGCTCCTCCCACCAACCTGACAGGCTCTGAACAGAAACAAGAGAGTCATCAGTAAAAGAATAAAGTGAGTTTCATTAGAACAGAAATGAAGCCAAATCAAAGCTGCAGCTCCTCTTCTACCTGAGCAGGTGAGTCCAACAGCTTTGCCAGGTGAGCAGGTGCTTCTAGCTGAGTCTGATCTTCCACAGTCCAGGAGAGCAGACTCATGGCCTCCACACTGGAACTCTTTGGTCCACATCGGAGCCTCCACTTCTCCATAGAGCGCCCCCCGGAGGACTGAAGGAGCCCCACAGCCGAGCTCCCTACAGACCACCTCTGCATCCTGCTGGTCAAAGTCAGCTTCACACACTGAGGACCACGACTGCTCAGACTTCACCTCCAGTCTGCCTGAACACAGACTATTCCCATTCACCAGCCTGACAGAGTCTGGAGAGAGAGAACCATCATTAGTTTGGGGAATATTTACCTGCAACATTCATACCAATAAAGCTTTTTCTGAATTTGAAAGTAAGAACTGATAAAGAGAGAGAGCACATTCATACCTGACTCAAGTCTTTATTTATAGAAAATATTTCAAGCTATTTGTAGGATTTGAACTTGTCTTACTCAGGCTCCATCTTGTGGGAGCATTGTGGGAAAGAGAAACACATAGAAGCAGCCCAGACGTCAGGTGATGGAGACACATGAACACATTAAAGCAGGAGGCAGAACAAACTGGTAAAGTCTGACTTCCACCTGTATGTAGATGAATTACTGTTCTGAAAATATCTTTAAAAGCACAAACTGTTATCCAAATGTAAACTAAAGGACATCCTAACAAACAAAAGTCAAAGCACAAGATTAAAACCTGCTATAAAAGGACTAACAGATCTTTGAATACAGGCACTAACACTACACAACAACTCTATTAACATGATGATTTCTACAGCTGTTAAAAGGTGGGTGACCTCAGTAACTGTTGGAAACACAGCACTAAAACTGACAGATAGTTTCTGTTATAAACACTAAATGCTGATTCATCTAGAAGTCAAACTGTTGTCTTGATTTGGCTTTAAGTTTGAGGAAATGAGTTCCTCTTAAGTCAGTTGAGTTGTTTAGTTATATTACAAACATGGATCTATATTAAGGAGCATATAGACGGTGTGGCTGAGGTAAGGTAGGGTTTACTCAAGCTTTTTTTACCACTACAGCCCTGCTCACAACAAACCAGTTTCACAGTCATCATCAGATTCTCACATGTTGACGTACTGACGTTGATGGCTGAGTCGGTCAAGTCTGACAGTCTGACAGTGACATCACTAGATCAAGGACAACGTTTACACACATATTTGATGCACTGTCACTATGGTTTGCAAAAGGACTTATACTTCAGTGATGATGATGATGATAACTGAAAGTCTTCTGTTTTAATCTTCATACAATACGATAAACTTTATTGTCCCGCTCAGGGAAATTTGTCTTGGACTCTGTAGCTGCACCATGAATGTCTTGACGGCCACAATGACACAAACTATACAACCTCAGCCATACCAACGCCAACAATTACATAACATGACAATATTGCACATAACCCGTAACATAATACATACACACACCTCATAAAAAATTCATGCTAAAAATCACCATAGTAAAAGCACTGTAAAAATTATTAATAATTATTGTACAAACGTCGGCCTCCAGCAGCATTGTTAAGAAATGTAATGGAGGTGGGAACAAATGAATTCTTTAAACGGTTGAGTTTGCAGTGAGGGACTCTGTATCGTCTGCCCGAGGGTAGGAGGTCAACTCTGAATGAGGGATGTTTGAGGGGTCATTTACTATCCTCTGGGCTTGCCTAAGAACAGTTTGTTGGTAAATGGACTGCAGGGTCTGGTAGTCGCTTTTTCCAATTACCTTCATGGCCGTGTGCACCAGACGAGCAAGTTAAATTTTAGTTTTGCCGTGAGGTTGCCATACCAGGATGACATCCCATATCTGACTAAACTCTCTAGCACTGCCTGGTAGAATAAAAACATGATGCTTTTGTCCACCTCATAAACTCTTAGTCTGCGTATAAAATACAATCTCAGTTGTAGACGAGAACACAAGCTTTCAACATGCACAGACCAACTAAAAGTGTCATTTAAATGAACCCCAAGATATTTATATGAGCTGACCTGCTCAATGGGTGAGTCGTGTATGACAGCAGGACTGTGGTCCCCTACTGATCTTGGGTCTAAGACCAACTCTTTAGTTTTACTGACATTCAGAGTGACGTGGTGAGCATCACACCATTGCACAAAGTTTTCAGTTTCAGAAAAATAGACTGAGGTGCTGGAATCTTTGTGCAATAGACTGAGGATGATGTCACTGATGGACTTACCTGAGCAGGTGAGCTCCACGATGGAGGAAGAGGAAGATGATGATGCACATTCCCTCAGTGCAGATCCAGAATGAACACAGTAAGAACTGATCCTCCATACAGATCTGTCTGAGGATTCATTTCTCCTTCCTGTTGAAACAGCAGAGCCACAGTCCAGATCTCTGCAGGCTGCAGCTGCTTCCTTCAGGGTCCAGAAAGAGTCCTCCACTGGTCTCCACTCTCCATGTTTCACCTCCAGTGTACCTGCACAGCGACTGGCTCCTCCCACCAACCTGACAGACTCTGAACAGAAACAAGAGAGTCATCAGTAAAAGAATAAAGTGAGTTTCATTAGAACAGAAATGAAGCCAAATCAAAGCTGCAGCTCCTCTTCTACCTGAGCAGGTGAGTCCAACAGCTTTGCCAGGTGAGCAGGTGCTTCTAGCTGAGTCTGATCTTCCACAGTCCAGGAGAGCAGACTCATGGCCTCCACACTGGAACTCTTTGGTCCACATCGGAGCCTCCGCTTCTCCATAGAGCGCCCCCTGGAGGACTGAAGGAGCCCCACAGCCGAGCTCCCTACAGACCACCTCTGCATCCTGCTGGTCAAAGTCAGCTTCACACACTGAGGACCACGACTGCTCAGACTTCACCTCCAGTCTGCCTGAACACAGACTAGTCCCATTCACCAGCCTGACAGAGTCTGGAGAGAGAGAACCATCATTAGTTTGGGGAATATTTACCTGCAACATTCATACCAATAAAACTTTTTCTGAATTTTAGTTTCAAGTTTTTTTTATTTATATAGCACTTTAAATGCAAACAGGTTTTGCATCAAAGTGCTTCACAAAGACAGGCATATGTATACGCATACAAGCATAAAGACATATACGTGCATAAGAGATAATTGTGAAAAATCGAGCAAGAGTAACACAATTTTTCAGCATGTGAGCTACTTATAAAGGACTCACGCTGGACTCACGCAGGACTCACGCAGACCTCACGCAGGTCTCACGCAGGACTCACGCAGGACTCACGCAGGACTCACGCAGACCTCACGCAGGTCTCACGCAGGACTCACGCAGGTTTCACGCAGGACTCAAGCAGGACTCACGCAGGATTCATGCAGGACTCACGCAGGACTCAAGCAGGACTCACGCAGGCAGGCATTGCAGAAAGGAACGGAGGATGGATTTTGTTTTCCAGTGACTGGTGAGTCCTGCTGTATTAATTATCTATAGAGGTGATTAAGATTGTTGTTGGTAATGCTGGACTTTGCTGCTGTGAGAAATATGGCCTAATTTCTATCTTTCAGAAAATCTTTCCTTTATTGTCTTTTTGTTGAGCAACATGAGTGAACGTTTACCATCGGAAGACCGGGTTGGCAGTTTAGCTAATGCATGTGTGGGAGAAATAACCAGGTTAGCATAGTTTCAGCTTGTTGAGCCGGTGCTTTGAGTACATTTGTTAACAGGTGTCAGAAGGTGATTTTGTAATGGACTTATTCTTAATGACGTAGTTTTTATATTGTTTAGATGTTAGTTGTTGGTGATGAGTGCACTTCAGCCTCTTTTACACAGCCCGTTCAAAGCGGGAATACTGCGCCTGTAATCCGCCTCGCTGTTCTGTGTGACAGCCGGCACGGCGGGACCGGGAGCTGACGCTGTTGTTTAGCCCGTATTCAGACCACATCAGGCGGTGCGGCGTACAGCTGCAGGGTTGAGGAGGTGTGCGGGGATGCAGGTGTGTTTGTGCTTTGGAAAGTAACCGTTGTGAAACAAACAGAAAATAACGTTTTAATGATCTGATTCATCAGCTTCCTCACTAACATTACTAGCGCTCCCTCTCTCCATTCACTCTCTAGCTCACTCGACCACAGCTGCTCTCTCTCTCTCTCTCTCTCTCTCTCTCTCTCTCGTCTTTTTTAAAATGAGTCGGGAAGCCGACAGAAAAGTCTAACTTAACTTTTAACGTTGTCAAACAAAGAGAAATGTCCTCCCCTCGTCCTAGTAACGTCTCTTTACTTGCTTATGGCAGAGTTTACAGCTCTGATCAGTCTGATCTCCGTCACGCCTCTGAATCCAGAACGCCGCTACGCTATGAAAAGCTCACACGGAGGCGGCTTTATGTCGACTCACTGTAAAAAAGTAAAGGCAAAGGCGTCTTTATGGCTATAATGCATTTCTCTGTATAAAAGAGGTGTGTGTGTGTGTGTGAGTGTGTGTGTGTGTGTGTGTGTGTGTACAAGACCCCACAGTCCGCTACTGCCACTGACTATCACTGTGACAGAGGAAGGAAAATATTACTGTCATAGATGATGTCACTGATGGACTCACCTGAGCAGGTGAGCTCCACGATGGAGGAAGAGGAAGATGATGATGATGCACATTCCCTCAGTGTAGATCCAGACTGAACACAGTAAGAACTGATCCCCCATACAGGTCTGTCTGAGGCTTCATTTCTGCTTCCTGTTGAAACAGCAGAGCCACAGTCCAGATCTCTGCAGGCTGCAGCTGCTTCCTTCAGGGTCCAGTCAGAGTAACTCACTGGTCTCCACTCTGTTCGTTTCACCTCCAGTGTACCTGCACAGCGACTGGCTCCTCCCACCAACCTCACAGGCTCTGAACAGAAACAAGAGAGTCATCAGTTAAAGAATAAAGTGAGTTTCATTAGAACAGAAATGAAGCCAAATCAAAGCTGCAGCTCCTCTTCTACCTGAGCAGGTGAGTCCAACAGCTTTGCCAGGTGAGCAGGTGCTTCTAGCTGAGTCTGATCTTCCACAGTCCAGGAGAGCAGACTCATGGCCTCCACACTGGAACTCTTTGGTCCACATCGGAGCCTCCACTTCTCCATAGAGCGCCCCCCGGAGGACTGAAGGAGCCCCACAGCCGAGCTCCCTACAGACCACCTCTGCATCCTGCTGGTCAAAGTCAGCTTCACACACTGAGGACCACGACTGCTCAGACTTCACCTCCAGTCTGCCTGAACACAGACTAGTCCCATTCACCAGCCTGACAGAGTCTGGAGAGAGAGAACCATCATTAGTTTGGGGACTATTTACCTGCAACATTCATACCAATAAAGCTTTTTCTGAATTTTAGTTTCAAGTTTATTTTATTTATATAGCACTTTAAATGCAAACAGGTTTTGCATCAAAGTGCTTCACAAAGACAGGCATATGTATACGCATACAAGCATAAAGACATATACGTGCATAAGAGATAATTGTGAATAATCGAGCAAGAGTAGCACAATTTTCAGCATGTGAGCTACTTATAAAGGACTCACGCAGGTCTCACGCAGGACTCGCGCAGGACTCGCGCAGGACTCACGCAGGCAGGCATTGCAGAAAGGAACGGAGGATGGATTTTGTTTTCCAGTGACTGGTGAGTCCTGCTGTATTAATTATCTATAGAGGTGATTAAGATTGTTGTTGGTAATGCTGGACTTTGCTGCTGTGAGAAATATGGCCTAATTTCTATCTTTCAGAAAATCTTTCCTTTATTGTCTGTTTGTTGAGCAACATGAGTGAACGTTTACCATCGGAAGACCGGGTTGGCAGTTTAGCTAATGCATGTGTGGGAGAAATAACCAGGTTAGCATAGTTTCAGCTTGTTGAGCCGGTGCTTTGAGTACATTTGTTAACAGGTGTCAGAAGGTGATTTTGTAATGGACTTATTCTTAATGACGTAGTTTTTATATTGTTTAGATGTTAGTTGTTGGTGATGAGTGCACTTCAGCCTCTTTTACACAGCCCGCTCAAAGCGGGAATACTGCGCCTGTAATCCGCCTCGCTGTTCTGTGTGACAGCCGGCACGGCGGGACCGGGAGCTGACGCTGTTGTTTAGCCCGTATTCAGACCACATCAGGCGGTGTGGCGTACTGCTGCAGGGTTGAGGAGGTGTGCGGGGATGCAGGTGTGTTTGTGCTTTGGAAAGTAACCGTTGTGAAACAATCAGAAAATAACGTTTTAATGATCTGATTCATCAGCTTCCTCACTAACGTTACTAGCGCTCCCTCTCTCCATTCACTCTCTAGCTCACTCGACCACAGCTGCTCTCTCTCTCTCTCTCGTCTTTTTTAAAATGAGTCGGGAAGCCGACAGAAAAGTCTAACTTAACTTTTAACGTTGTCAAACAAAGAGAAATGTCCTCCCCTCGTCCTAGTAACGTCTCTTTACTTGCTTATGGCAGAGTTTACAGCTCTGATCAGTCTGATCTCCGTCACGCCTCTGAATCCAGAACGCCGCTACGCTATGAAAAGCTCACACGGAGGCGGCTTTATGCCGACTCACTGTAAAAAAGTAAAGGCAAAGGCGTCTTTATGGCTATAATGCATTTCTCTGTATAAAAGAGGTGTGTGTGTGTGTGTGAGTGTGTGTGTGTGTGTGTGTGTGTGTACAAGACCCCACAGTCCGCTACTGCCACTGACTATCACTGTGACAGAGGAAGGAAAATATTACTGTCATAGATGATGTCACTGATGGACTCACCTGAGCAGGTGAGCTCCACGATGGAGGAAGAGGAAGATGATGATGATGCACATTCCCTCAGTGTAGATCCAGAATGAACACAGGAAGAACTGATCCCCCATACAGGTCTGTCTGAGGCTTCATTTCTGCTTCCTGTTGAAACAGCAGAGCCACAGTCCAGATCTCTGCAGGCTGCAGCTGCTTCCTTCAGGGTCCAGTCAGAGTAACTCACTGGTCTCCACTCTGTTCGTTTCACCTCCAGTGTACCTGCACAGCGACTGGCTCCTCCCACCAACCTCACAGGCTCTGAACAGAAACAAGAGAGTCATCAGTTAAAGAATAAAGTGAGTTTCATTAGAACAGAAATGAAGCCAAATCAAAGCTGCAGCTCCTCTTCTACCTGAGCAGGTGAGTCCAACAGCTTTGCCAGGTGAGCAGGTGCTTCTAGCTGAGTCTGATCTTCCACAGTCCAGGAGAGCAGACTCATGGCCTCCACACTGGAACTCTTTGGTCCACATCGGAGCCTCCACTTCTCCATAGAGCGCCCCCCGGAGGACTGAAGGAGCCCCACAGCCGAGCTCCCTACAGACCACCTCTGCATCCTGCTGGTCAAAGTCAGCTTCACACACTGAGGACCACGACTGCTCAGACTTCACCTCCAGTCTGCCTGAACACAGACTAGTCCCATTCACCAGCCTGACAGAGTCTGGAGAGAGAGAACCATCATTAGTTTGGGGAATATTTACCTGCAACATTCATACCAATAAAGCTTTTTCTGAATTTTAGTTTCAAGTTTATTTTATTTATATAGCACTTTAAATGCAAACAGGTTTTGCATCAAAGTGCTTCACAAAGACAGGCATATGTATACGCATACAAGCATAAAGACATATACGTGCATAAGAGATAATTGTGAATAATCGAGCAAGAGTAGCACAATTTTCAGCATGTGAGCTACTTATAAAGGACTCACGCAGGTCTCACGCAGGACTCGCGCAGGACTCGCGCAGGACTCACGCAGGCAGGCATTGCAGAAAGGAACGGAGGATGGATTTTGTTTTCCAGTGACTGGTGAGTCCTGCTGTATTAATTATCTATAGAGGTGATTAAGATTGTTGTTGGTAATGCTGGACTTTGCTGCTGTGAGAAATATGGCCTAATTTCTATCTTTCAGAAAATCTTTCCTTTATTGTCTGTTTGTTGAGCAACATGAGTGAACGTTTACCATCGGAAGACCGGGTTGGCAGTTTAGCTAATGCATGTGTGGGAGAAATAACCAGGTTAGCATAGTTTCAGCTTGTTGAGCCGGTGCTTTGAGTACATTTGTTAACAGGTGTCAGAAGGTGATTTTGTAATGGACTTATTCTTAATGACGTAGTTTTTATATTGTTTAGATGTTAGTTGTTGGTGATGAGTGCACTTCAGCCTCTTTTACACAGCCCGCTCAAAGCGGGAATACTGCGCCTGTAATCCGCCTCGCTGTTCTGTGTGACAGCCGGCACGGCGGGACCGGGAGCTGACGCTGTTGTTTAGCCCGTATTCAGACCACATCAGGCGGTGCGGCGTACAGCTGCAGGGTTGAGGAGGTGTGCGGGGATGCAGGTGTGTTTGTGCTTTGGAAAGTAACCGTTGTGAAACAATCAGAAAATAACGTTTTAATGATCTGATTCATCAGCTTCCTCACTAACGTTACTAGCGCTCCCTCTCTCCATTCACTCTCTAGCTCACTCGACCACAGCTGCTCTCTCTCTCTCTCTCTCTCGTCTTTTTTAAAATGACTCGGGAAGCCGACAGAAAAGTCTAACTTAACTTCTAACGTTGTCAAACAAAGAGAAATGTCCTCCCCTCGTCCTAGTAACGTCTCTTTACTTGCTTATGGCAGAGTTTACAGCTCTGATCAGTCTGATCTCCGTCACGCCTCTAAATCCAGAACGCCGCTACGCTATGAAAAGCTCACACGGAGGCGGCTTTATGCCGACTCACTGTAAAAAAGTAAAGGTAAAGGCGTCTTTATGGCTATAATGCATTTCTCTGTATAAAAGAGGTGTGTGTGTGTGTGTGTGTGTGTGTGTGTGTGTGTGTGTGTGTGTGTGTGTGTGTGCAAGACCCCACAATCCGCTACTGCCACTGACTATCACTGTGACAGAGGAAGGAAAATATTACTGTCATAGATGATGTCACTGATGGACTTACCTGAGCAGGTGAGCTCCACGATGGAGGGAGAGGAATCTGATGATGCACAGTCCCTCAGTGTAGATCCAGAATGAACACAGTCAGAACTGATCCCCCATACAGATCTGACTGAGGCTTCATTTCTGCTTCCTGATGAAACAGCAGAGCCACAGTCCAGATCTCTGCAGACTACAGCTGCTTCCTCCAGGGTCCAGAAAGAGTACTTCACTGGTCTCCACTCTGTTCGTTTCACCTCCAGTGTACCTGCACAGCGACTGGCTCCTCCCACCAACCTGACGCTCTGTGGCTCTGAACAGAAACAAGAGAGTCATCAGTAAAAGAATAAAGTGAGTTTCATTAGAACAGAAATGAAGCCAAATCAAAGCTGCAGCTCCTCTTCTACCTGAGCAGGTGAGTCCAACAGCTTTGCCAGGTGAGCAGGTGCTTCTAGCTGAGTCTGATCTTCCACAGTCCAGGAGAGCAGACTCATGGCCTCCACACTGGAACTCTTTGGTCCACATCGGAGCCTCCACTTCTCCATAGAGCGCCCCCCGGAGGACTGAAGGAGCCCCACAGCCGAGCTCCCTACAGACCACCTCTGCATCCTGCTGGTCAAAGTCAGCTTCACACACTGAGGACCACGACTGCTCAGACTTCACCTCCAGTCTGCCTGAACACAGACTAGTCCCATTCACCAGCCTGACAGAGTCTGGAGAGAGAGAACCATCATTAGTTTGGGGAATATTTACCTGCAACATTCATACCAATAAAGCTTTTTCTGAATATGAAAGTAAGAACTGATAAAGAGAGAGAGCACATTCATACCTGACTCAAGTCTTTATTTATAGGAAATATTTCAAGCTATTTGTAGGATTTGAACTTGTCTTACTCAGGCTCCAACTTGTGGGAGCATTGTGGGAAAGAGAAACACATAGAAGCAGCCCAGACGTCAGGTGATGGAGACACATGAACACATTAAAGCAGGAGGCAGAACAAACTGGTAAAGTCTGACTTCCACCTGTATGTAGATGAATTACTGTTCTGAAAATATCTTTAAAAGCACAAACTGTTATCCAAATGTAAACTAAAGGACATCCTAACAAACAAAAGTCAAAGCACAAGATTAAAACCTGCTATAAAAGGACTAACAGATCTTTGAATACAGGCACTAACACTACACAACAACTCTATTAACATGATGATTTCTACAGCTGTTAAAAGGTGGGTGACCTCAGTAACTGTTGGAAACACAGCACTAAAACTGACAGATAGTTTCTGTTATAAACACTAAATGCTGATTCATCTAGAAGTCAAACTGTTGTCTTGATTTGGCTTTAAGTTTGAGGAAATGAGTTCCTCTTAAGTCAGTTGAGTTGTTTGGTTATATTACAAACATGGATCTATATTAAGGAGCATACATTTGTTAACAGGTGTCAGAAGGTGATTTTGTAATGGACTTATTCTTAATGACGTAGTTTTTATATTGTTTAGATGTTAGTTGTTGGTAATGAGTGCACTTCAGCCTCTTTTACACAGCCCGTTCAAAGCAGGAATACTGCGCCTGTAATCCGCCTCGCTGTTCTGTGTGACAGCCGGCACGGCGGGACCGGGAGCTGACGCTGTTGTTTAGCCCGTATTCAGACCACATCAGGCGGTGCGGCGTACAGCTGCAGGGTTGAGGAGGTGTGCGGGGATGCAGGTGTGTTTGTGCTTTGGAAAGTAACCGTTGTGAAACAATCAGAAAATAACGTTTTAATGATCTGATTCATCAGCTTCCTCACTAACGTTACTAGCGCTCCCTCTCTCCATTCACTCTCTAGCTCACTCGACCACAGCTGCTCTCTCTCTCTCTCTCTCTCGTCTTTTTTAAAATGAGTCAGGAAGCCGACAGAAAAGTCTAACTTAACTTTTAACGTTGTCAAACAAAGAGAAATGTCCTCCCCTCGTCCTAGTAACGTCTCTTTACTTGCTTATGGCAGAGTTTACAGCTCTGATCAGTCTGATCTCCGTCACGCCTCTGAATCCAGAACGCCGCTACGCTATGAAAAGCTCACACGGAGGCGGCTTTATGCCGGCTCACTGTAAAAAAGTAAAGGCAAAGTCGTCTTTATGGCTATAATGCATTTCTCTGTATAAAAGAGGTGTGTGTGTGTGTGTGTGTGTGTGTGTGTGTGTGTGTGTGTGTGTGTGTGTGCAAGACCCCACAGTCCGCTACTGCCACTGACTATCACTGTGACAGAGGAAGGAAAATATTACTGTCATAGATGATGTCACTGATGGACTTACCTGAGCAGGTGAGCTCCATGATGGAGGAAGAGGAAAATGATGATGCACATTCCCTCAGTGCAGATCCAGAATGAACACAGTCAGGTATGATCCACCATACAGATCTGTCTGAGGCTTCATCTCTGCTTCCTATTGAAACAGCAGAGCCACAGTCCAGATCTCTGCAGGCTGCAGCTGCTGCCTTCAGGGTCCAGTGCGAGTAACTCACTGGTCTCCACTCTGATCGTTTCACCTCCAGTGTACCTGCACAGCGACTGGCTCCTCCCACCAACCTCACAGGCTCTGAACAGAAACAAGAGAGTCATCAGTAAAAGAATAAAGTGAGTTTCATTAGAACAGAAATGAAGCCAAATCAAAGCTGCAGCTCCTCTTCTACCTGAGCAGGTGAGTCCAACAGCTTTGCCAGGTGAGCAGGTGCTTCTAGCTGAGTCTGATCTTCCACAGTCTAGGAGAGCAGACTCATGGCCTCCACACTGGAACTCTTTGGTCCACATCGGAGCCTCCACTTCTCCATAGAGCGCCCCCCGGAGGACTGAAGGAGCCCCACAGCCGAGCTCCCTACAGACCACCTCTGCATCCTGCTGGTCAAAGTCAGCTTCACACACTGAGGACCACGACTGCTCAGACTTCACCTCCAGTCTGCCTGAACACAGACTAGTCCCATTCACCAGCCTGACAGAGTCTGGAGAGAGAGAACCATCATTAGTTTGGGGAATATTTACCTGCAACATTCATACCAATAAAGCTTTTTCTGAATTTGAAAGTTAGAACTGATAAAGAGAGAGAGCACATTCATACCTGACTCAAGTCTTTATTTATAGAAAATATTTCAAGCTATTTGTAGGATTTGAACTTGTCTTGTTCAGGCTCCATCTTGTGGTAGCATGAAGAATGACACTGTGGTGGACAGCAATGCATGATACCAGAAATAAATATGTACAACTTTAAAAGGAGGCGTCTCTCTGTTATAAGGTAGTCACGCCCCCTCATAACTCTGTTCACAGGAGAATAATGGATGAAGCTACAGCTAATCTGAATTAGACTCCTCCTGTTTTCCTCTGTCAGATTATTGCTTTCAGCAGTAGCAGCTCATGCTATCAGACCTCAGCTCAGACTACAGTGAACTGTAATTGTTAACGCTGGTCTGAGGTAGGGATGCCCCCTGAAACCTGGTTCTGAATTGGATCCAGTATTAAACAGTAAAAACCTGAGATATTTTTAAGGTCAGTTCTTTTATCGGTACTTGAAGAAAACAAGGAGTGAGATTATTGGATGGTAAAATCTGGTTTTGGGTTCTGCTTGTTTCCAGGGAGATATTATTGAGTTCATATTGTGACACTGTTGTAAACATTGTTGTAGCTGCTCAACAAACTCTATATTTTTAAATTTAAATTATAAACACATTATAATCCTGATCTGGATTCATGATATTATTTAAATGGTCATTTAAAAGTTGTAAATTCATTTAATAAATTCATTTGTGATGAAAAAGAACTGATAAGGAGTATTGATGAGAGTAGTAGTATTGATAGAATCCTAATGAAACTGATCACTAGTCTGAAGTCAGTACATCTGATCATCATGTTGACACTGAGCTGACAGAGAGCAGCAAACTGGTCTGTTTACACTGTTAATGTGAATGATTAAATATCATATATATACAGTATATTGTAACTCAAAACTACTACTACTCCTGCTTTCTCTTGTAGTGTGACATGTAGACCCCTCGTCTTTTTTTACACTTCAAGTCTATTTCTGTTGCATTTAGTGAAGCGTAATCTGCACAGACGGCTGTTTAAATCACAGAAACATCCTGCTATATATGTGTTTTAGGGATGTACAATATTCGATATTTTACCAATCAGATATTATATATACACATTTTTTCCACCTGGCTGAGGAGACTATTACACATGCAATCATAGGTTCTACTAAGTATGATCAAGAAGACAATATATGAAGGAAGAACCAAGGAAGACTGGAGTTCAGGAGCTCAGCATTTAAAAAATTAAAGCATTAATGAACCTGCCAAGTGGGAGCAGCAGTAGTTTTCTTTGAGTTTATTAGACAGACAGGATTAATGTGCAGGATTTAATCTTTGGTCCACAGTCTGAAGCAGAGGGTGGCAGTAATGCACCTAATACGCTGGTTGCCAACTGCTGTTATAAACCAAAAAGAAGAAGAAGAAAAAGTTTTTTCAAACAGAGTGGTACATCCTGTCAGCCGAGGTGTTTCCTATCTGTGCAGCCAAACACAGCAGCTCCTCCTGGACTGTTTCAACCTGGCGGTCCCGGTGTTTCCTCCACAGGCTCCACTTCACTCAGCTGCCCGACAGACCTGCTGCTTCTTCTCACTTTAACCTGAATAACTAACCGGGGCTCGGTGCTCCGGTTGAATCCAAACGGAGAGTCGGGGCTAACTGGGAGGCTAGTGGAGCGTTAGCTGCAGCATGATTGGAGGGAAGCACAGCCAGCGAGCCTCCACTAGTAATAAAAAATGATGGAGTTATATGAAAAGGTTGGATGGTCGTCACTGGCATCTAGAAGGCAGCAGCAGACTGTGTCTTCATTTATAAGGCCTTGCTTTCTTTGCTGAGTTATTTAACATATTTAGTTGAGCTCATAGCTGAAAACCATGACACCAGATCACAGAGCAGTTTGGCTTTAAAAGTTCCTAATACAAGCTCTTAACTGGGAAAGACTGGTTTCCAGTTTCCTTACTACTGGAATGAACTTCAACACAGTTTACTGTGCACTCACATCCAAAGATTCATAAGTAACAAAAGCAGCTGGCAGTGGTTCATTTTCAATGAAAGCTGGAGACGAAGGGCTTCAGACACCTTGGCAGCAGCGAGCAGCACGATGTCAGTGCCAAGAGCTACAAGCTGAAGTTCAGCAGAGTTTAACTTTATGCAAATAAGCAGCAACCAAATCAGATCAGGATTTTATTTTCTGCCCACAGCAACCGCTGTACTAAAGTTTCTAGCAAACATTTTTTACTACGGTATTAATATTAGGCTATTTCTACAATTATTGTTCTAGATGTATTCTATAACGAGCCTATAATGCTTTATTCCACAGGATACTCAGCCAACAATGTGGTTCTGAAAGTAAAACAGCATTTTTATTTTTTAAATGACAGAAATATACTAAACACATTTTTCTTCCTAAATGATACAAAAAGGAAACATTAAAACATGATCTGCTTGAGGTTTCTACCCATTAAAGGGGAGTTTTTCCTTACCGCTGTCGCCAAGTGCTGCTCATGGGGGAATTGTTGGGTCTCTGTAAATTAAAGAGTACAGTCTTGACCTGGTCTATGTGAAAAGTGCCTTGAGATGACTTTTGTTGTGATATGGCGCTATATAAATAAAGGCAGTGAGCAGCCAGCGACCAGGGCACCCCCTGCCGATGACCGCTAGAGGGCTGCAGTGAGCAGCAGTTTTACTAGCTGCTATTCTTCATCATATTTGTGACTGTTTTAAGTCGTGTGTCTATTGTGTATATTGCATATTATCGCAAGGAAGAGAATATATTTATTACACGTTTGTTTATTGAAATGAGTAATTTGTTTGAATAGTGAGCTCATATTGAGACGAGGTTACTGCACATGGGCAGAAGGTTACAAAGTTCACGCTTGCTTTAAGAAACGACACTTACGTTAGAAGAAAGTCAGAAGAAAGTTAAGAGTTGAACTAATCAGGTTTTTGACCGTGTAAACGTATGAACTGTGTTAATGTAACAGAACAACAGGTTGGATATTACCAAGTTCTCCATTTGAGAGAAGCTCAGTCAGATTTCTTTTGGATGGTCAAAAGATGAATGAACGGATCTCTGCCCTTCTGTGGAGTTGTGGATTATTAACAACTATGTGAATACGTGTCAACAAGTTCTCCCTGGCTGGCTTTCTAAAGGCTTTATAAAAACACTGGATTTCACCCCCATAATCTCAATGAGATTCCTGAATAAATAAAGCTTCATAATAAATATACATTGTTGGTTTTATAGATGAATTTTCTGATCTTTTCTCTGTTATCATACCTGAGTCTGACAATATTCTGATAGATTAAAATAAAGAACTAACCAGCTGTAAGATAACTTTATATCTAACTGTAAGAATCCAAAATGTTTAACAGCTTTTAAAACTTGATATCTAAAGATTAATTCTGACACCAGCAGATCAGTGTGGTGTTAACATGTATCACTGTTTGATGATAACAGACTCTTTGCCTACCTGAGCTGTTGACACTGTTACAGAGGTTGATGGTGAGGTTGGCAACGATGTCCAGGAGGAACGAGGGGTCGATGACACTGAACATGTGAATTTCATCAGGATCTGAGGCGATGGTCCTCAGCTGAGCCTCATTTACATTCTTTACACCTGAGAGAAAAATGTTAAAACTGAACCATAAAAACTTAAAATAAGAAAAGAAAACAATTTGGTTGGAAAAGTAATAAAATTATTGTTTCCTGCTGCTTCCTGCTCCTTAATTAAACCTGAATTGACAGAACATGCTGATGGTTGTGCATTTTTAATCCCATTAAACAGAAATCATATGTCCTTCATTATCACTACCA
>NC_058125.1:27785596-27790596 GCF_914725855.1 Thunnus albacares | reverse complement strand
AGTAGTAATAGTACCAGGAGCAGTAGTGTGAATAGTTGTAGTAGTAAAAATATTACCGATCTGGACTTTGTCAGGGCCGATGTTGAAGTTGTTGACTATTTGAGTTAGAAAGGACTTAATGTTTTCATGGTCTTCAGAGGTGGTGCTCCCGGATTCACAGATTAACAGCACGATGTCAGCCTTGGCTGTGCTTTCACACTGAGAACCTGGAGGAAAACAGAGGATTGTGGGATACAATACACAAGAGACCAGATATAGAAGCAAGACTAAGACTGTGTCTGAAATCACTCACTATTTACTACAAAGTTCACTCTATTTACCCTCCTCCATTTTATTTCAGTGTCTGAATTCTGTGTGTAAATTTATCCAACATTTAGAGCCTCAAATGTTCCACAATGGAACAAAAAAGTCGTGTTCATGTCATGTACGCTACTTCCTGCAAACAATCCCACAATGCCATGCGTTGTATTTAATAGATCTGATATGGATTTTATAGAAATTAGCGGTGTGCAGCTCTACAGCGAGCAGTGATGACGTCCAAAATCTAGATTTTCACCTTTCAATGCTAACATTAGCATATTTTATTAGTTATTACTTTTGAGGGTATTTGATCATAAACCAAAGTGGATTCATTGTCCAGCACTGATGGAGGTGCGGGTAACGTCCTCCAGCTCCTCCTGGGGGATCAGAGGCGTTCCCAGACCAGATGAGATATATTCTCTCTTTTTACCTGTTGGTTGGTGTTTATCTTCAGCCTGGAGTCCTGCAGAGAAAATCAGAAAATTAATATTTATATTGTTGCAGAGCTGTGAACTGAACAAACACTGTGAGGCTTTGCAGCAGCTCAGAGCTCATCTCACTGAAAACACACAGATGTTGAAGTCGATGCTACAAACAATTATAATTTGTGTATGAAAATAACGTATTAAATGTTCAGTAACAAGAAAACGGAGCTACTGCAGTATGAGGTACTCTCAATTATTCTAGGGTGAAAATAATCCTCATAAAAAGACAAAAAATGAAGGAAAAACAAACGTCTCTCTTTGCCTGGTCAGTCTGAAACTTTAAAAACCTTTTTTCTCGACCTCACTGCTTCTACTTTCTGCTTCTTCTCTGAAGAGCAGCAGATGAGATGAACACATGAACACAAGCTCAACAGACGCTTCATACAGAGTTAAAGGAAAACTAACATGTTGGTTTGTTTCCTGTCTGATCGTCTGACTGTGTTTCTGACCTATCAGACGTCTTTTTAATGACGTCACCATGTTCACAGATCTCAGATATTAACTTGTTGAGTACGATGTTGTTACTACTGATAGAAATGATGAACAAAACTATGAAAATAAGCCAGAATTATGTTTTAGTGCAACAGACTGGTTCATATAGAGTTAACCAACAGACTGGTTCATGTAGAGTTAACCAACAGACTGGTTCATATAGAGTTAACCAACAGACTGGTTCATGTAGAGTTAACCAACAGACTGGTTCATATAGAGTTAACCAACAGACTGGTTCATGTAGAGTTAACCAACAGACTGGTTCATATAGAGTTAACCAACAGACTGGTTCATGTAGAGTTAACCAACAGACTGGTTCACGTAGAGTTAACCAACAGACTGCTTCATATAGAGTTAACCAACAGACTGCTTCATATAGAGTTAACCAACAGACTGCTTCATATAGAGTTAACCAACAGACTGGTTCATGTAGAGTTAACCAACAGACTGGTTCATATAGAATTGACCAACAGACTGGTTCATGTAGAGTTAACCAACAGACTGGTTCATATAGAGTTAACCAACAGACTGCTTCATATAGAATTGACCAACAGACTGGTTCATGTAGAGTTAACCAACAGACTGGTTCATATAGAGTTAACCAACAGACTGGTTCATATAGAGTTAACCAACAGACTGGTTCATATAGAGTTAACCAACAGACTGGGTCATGTAGAGTTAACCAACAGACTGGTTCATATAGAGTTAACCAACAGACTGGTTCATATAGAGTTAACCAACAAACTGGTTCATGTAGAGTTAACCAACAGACTGGTTCATGTAGAGTTAATGCAACACAGCAGCTCAGAATGACTTCAATACCCAGAAATCCTGTGTGGTGACATCATATACCACTGTGCTATTTAAAGACTGTGTTTGTGTGTTTGCGTGTTTATGTGAGTGTGTGTGTATGTGTGTGAATTTATGCATGTGTGAGTGTGTGTGAGTTAGTGGGTGCGTGTGTGTGAGTGTGTGTGTATGTGAGTGCGAGTGTGTGTGTGTGTGTGTGTGTGTGTGTGAGTGTGTGTGTGTATGTGTGTGTGTCTGTGTGTGTTACTGACTCTGTGTGTGTGTGTGTGTCTTTCTGTGTATGAGTGTGACTGTGTGTGTGTGTTACTGACTCTGTGTGTGTGTGTGTGTGTGTTTGTCGGTGTGTGTGTGTGTGTGTGTGAGTGTTTATGTGAGTGTGTGTGTCTGTAGATGCAGTAGTGTGTGTGTCTGTAGATGCAGTAGTGTGTGTGTGTAGATGCAGTAGTGTGTGTCTGTGTAGATGCAGTAGTGTGTGTGTGTGTGTAGATGCAGTAGTGTGTGTGTGTAGATGCAGTAGTGTGTGTCTGTAGATGCAGTAGTGTGTGTGTGTAGATGCAGTAGTGTGTGTGTGTGTGTGTGTGTTTGTGTGTGAGTTAGTGTGTGTGTGAGTTAGTGGGTGCGTGTGTGTGAGTGTGTGTGTATGTGAGTGTGAGTGTGTGTGTATTTGTGTGTGTAGATGCAGTAGTGTTTGTGTGTGTGTAGATGCAATAGTGTGTGCGTGTGTGTTTGTGTGTGAGTTAGTGCGTGTGTGAGTTAGTGGGTGCGTGTGTGTGAGTGTGTGTGTATGTGAGTGTGAGTGTGTGTGTATTTGTGTGTGTAGATGCAGTAGTGTTTGTGTGTGTGTGTGTGTGAATGCAAGTGTGTGTGTGTGTGTGTGTGTGTGTGTGTGTGTGTGTGTGTGTGTGTGTGTGTGTTTGTGTGTGTAGATGCAATAGTGTGTGAGTGAGTGTGTGTGTGTATGTGTGTGTGTAGATGCAGTAGTGTGTGTGTGTTTAGATGCAGTAGTGTGTGTTTGTGTGTGTAGATGTAGTAGTGTATGTGTGTGTAGATGCAGTAGTGTGTGTGTGTGTAGATGCAGTAGTGTGTGTGTTTAGATGCAGTAGTGTGTGTGTGTGTGTGTGTGTGTGTGTGTAGATGCAGTAGTGTGTGTGTGTAGATGCAGTAGTGTGTGTTTGTGTGTGTAGATGCAGTAGTGTGTGTGTGTGTAGATGCAGTAGTGTGTGTGTTTAGATGCAGTAGTGTGTGTGTGTGTGTGTGTGTGTGTGTGTAGATGTAGTAGTGTATGTGTGTGTAGATGCAGTAGTGTGTTTTTGTGTGTATAGGTGCAATAGTGTGTTCGTGTATTTAGATGCAGTAGTGTGTGTGTGTGTGTTTAGATGCAGTGGTGTGTGTGTGTGTGTGTGTGTGTGTGTAGATGCAGTAGTGTATGTATGTGTAGATGTAGTAGTGTTTGTGTGTGTAGATGTAGTAGTGTATGTGTGTGTAGATGCAGTAGTGTGTGTGTGTGTGTAGATGCAGTAGTGTGTGTGTGTGTGTAGAGGCAGTAGTGTGTGTGTGTGTTTAGATGCAGTAGTGTGTGTGTGTATGTGTGTGTGTGTGTGTGTGTAGATGCAGAAGTGTGTCTGTGTAGATGAAGTAGAGTGTGTTTGTGTGTGTAGATGCAGTAGTGTGTGTTTGTGTGTGTAGATGCAGTAGTGTGTGTCTGTGTAGATGCAGTAGTGTGTGTGTGTGTAGATTCATAGTGTGTGTGTGTGTAGATGCAGTAGTGTATGTATGTGTAGATGCAGTAGTGTGTGTGTGTGTGTAGATGCAGTAGTTTGTGCGTGTGTAGATGCAGTAGTGTGTGTTTGTGTGTGTAGAGGAAGTAGTGTGTGTGCACGTGTGTGTGTAGATGCAGTAATGTGTGTGTGTGTCTGTGTGTGTGTGTGTAGATGCAGTAGTGTGTGTCTGTAGATGCAGTAGTGTGTGTTTGTGTGTGTAGATGCAGTAGTGTGTGTCTGTAGATGCAGTAGTGTGTGTTTGTGTGTGTAGATGCAGTAGTGTGTGTGTGTAGATGCAGTAGTGTGTGTGTGTGTGTGTGTAGATGCAGTAGTTTGTGCGTGTGTAGATGCAGTAGTGTGTGTTTGTGTGTGTAGATGAAGTAGTGTGTGTGTGCGCGTGTGTGTGTAGATGCAGTAGTGTGTGTGTGTGTGTGTGTGTGTGTGTGTAGATGCAGTAGTGTGTGTGTGTGTGTGTGTGTAGATGCAGTAGTTTGTGCGTGTGTAGATGCAGTAGTGTGTGTTTGTGTGTGTAGATGAAGTAGTGTGTGTGCGTGTGTGTGTGTGTAGATGCTGTAGTGTGTGTCTGTAGATGCAGTAGTGTGTGTTTGTGTGTGTAGATGCAGTAATGTGTGTGTGTGTGTGTGTGTAGATGCTGTAGTGTGTGTCTGTAGATGCAGTAGTGTGTGTTTGTGTGTGTAGATGCAGTAGTGTGTGTGTGTAGATGCAGTAGTGTGTGTGTGTGTGTGTGTGTGTAGATGCAGTAGTTTGTGCGTGTGTAGATGCAGTAGTGTGTGTTTGTGTGTGTAGATGAAGTAGTGTGTGTGTGCGCGTGTGTGTGTAGATGCAGTAGTGTGTGTGTGTGTCTGTGTGTGTGTGTGTGTGCGTGTAGATGCAGTAGTGTGTGTGTGTGTGTGTGTGTAGATGCAGTAGTGTATGTATGTGTAGATGTAGTAGTGTATGTGTGTGTAGATGCAGTAGTGTGTGTGTGTGTGTATATGTGTGTGTGTGTCTTTGTGTGTGTATATGTGTGTGTGTGTGTCTGTGTGTGTGTGTGTGTCTGTGTGTGTCTGTGTGTGTGTGTGTGTGTCTGTGTGTGTCTGTGTGTGTGTGTGTGTGTGTGTGTGTGTGTGTGTGTATATGCAGTAGTGTGTGT
>NC_058125.1:27778096-27780596 GCF_914725855.1 Thunnus albacares | reverse complement strand
GCAGTAGTGTGTGTTTGTGTGTGTAGATGAAGTAGTGTGTGTGTGCGCGTGTGTGTGTAGATGCAGTAGTGTGTGTGTGTGTGTGTGTGTGTGTGTGTAGATGCAGTAGTGTGTGTGTGTGTGTGTGTGTAGATGCAGTAGTTTGTGCGTGTGTAGATGCAGTAGTGTGTGTTTGTGTGTGTAGATGAAGTAGTGTGTGTGCGTGTGTGTGTGTGTAGATGCTGTAGTGTGTGTCTGTAGATGCAGTAGTGTGTGTTTGTGTGTGTAGATGCAGTAATGTGTGTGTGTGTGTGTGTGTGTAGATGCTGTAGTGTGTGTCTGTAGATGCAGTAGTGTGTGTTTGTGTGTGTAGATGCAGTAGTGTGTGTGTGTAGATGCAGTAGTGTGTGTGTGTGTGTGTGTGTGTGTGTAGATGCAGTAGTTTGTGCGTGTGTAGATGCAGTAGTGTGTGTTTGTGTGTGTAGATGAAGTAGTGTGTGTGTGCGCGTGTGTGTGTAGATGCAGTAGTGTGTGTGTGTGTCTGTGTGTGTGCGTGTAGATGCAGTAGTGTGTGTGTGTGTGTGTGTGTAGATGCAGTAGTGTATGTATGTGTAGATGTAGTAGTGTATGTGTGTGTAGATGCAGTAGTGTGTGTGTGTGTGTGTATATGTGTGTGTGTGTCTTTGTGTGTGTATATGTGTGTGTGTGTGTCTGTGTGTGTGTGTGTGTCTGTGTGTGTCTGTGTGTGTGTGTGTGTGTCTGTGTGTGTCTGTGTGTGTGTGTGTGTGTGTGTGTGTGTGTGTGTGTATATGCAGTAGTGTGTGTGTGTAGATGCAGTAGTGTGTGTGTGTGTGTGTGTGTGTGTAGATGTAGTAGTGTATGTATGTGTAGATGTAGTAGTGTATGTGTGTGTAGATGCAGTAGTGTGTGTGTGTGTGTATGTGTGTGTATATGTGTGTGTGTGTCTTTGTGTGTGTATATGTGTGTGTGTGTGTGTGTGTGTGTCTGTGTGTGTGTGTATGTGTGTGTGTGTGTGTGTGTGTGTGTGTATATGCAGTAGTGTGTGTGTGTGTGTGTGTGTGTAGATGCAGTAGTGTGTGTGTGTGTGTGTGTGTGTGTAGATGTAGTAGTGTATATATGTGTAGATGTAGTAGTGTATGTGTGTGTAGATGCAGTAGTGTGTGTGTGTGTGTGTGTGTGTAGATGCAGTAGTGTGTGTGTGTGTGTGTGTGTGTGTAGATGTAGTAGTGTATATATGTGTAGATGTAGTAGTGTATGTGTGTGTAGATGCAGTAGTGTGTGTGTGTGTGTATGTGTGTGTATATGTGTGTGTGTATCTTTGTGTGTGTATATGTGTGTTTGTGTCTTTGTGTGTGTATATGTGTGTGTATATATATGTGTATGTGTGTGTATATATATGTGTGTGTGTATCTGTATATGTGTATATGTGCGTGTAGATATATGTGTATGTGTGCATGTGTCTTTGTGTGAGTGTGTGTATATATGTGTGTGTGTATATATGTGTGTGTGTCTGTGTATGTGTGTGTGTATGTGTGTGTGTGTGTATGTGTGTGTGTTTATATGTGTATGTGTGTATGTGTGTCTTTGTGTGTATATATGTGTATGTGTGTGTGTATATATATGTGTGTGTGTGTCTGTATATGTGTGTGTATATATATGTGTATGTGTGTGTGTCTCTGTGTGAATGTGTGTATGTGTGTGTATATATATATATGTGTATGTGTCTGTGTGTATATATGTGTGTGTGTGTGTGTGTCTGTATAAGTGTATATGTGTGTGTGTATATATATATGTGTATGTGTCTGTGTGTGAATGTGTGTATGTGTGTGAGTGTCTGTTTGTATATGTGTGTGTGTGTGTCTGTATATGTGTATATGTGTGTGTATATATATATGTGTGTGTGTGTGTGTGTGTGTGTAGATGCAGTAGTGTGTGTGTGTGTGTGTGTGTGTGTGTAGATGCAGTAGTGTATGTATGTGTAGATGTAGTAGTGTATGTGTGTGTAGATGCAGTAGTGTGTGTGTGTGTGTATGTGTGTGTATATGTGTGTGTGTGTCTTTGTGTGTGTATATATGTGTGTGTGTGTGTCTTTGTGTGTGTATATGTGTTTGTATATATATGTGTATGTGTGTGTATATATATGTGAGTGTGTATCTGTATATGTGTATGTGTGCATGTGTCTTTGTGTGTGTGTGTGTGTCTGTGTGTATATGTGTATATGTGTGTGTAGATATATGTGTATGTGTGCATGTGTGCATGTGTCTTTGTGTGAGTGTGTGTGTGTCTTTGTGTGTATATATGTGTGTGTGTCTGTGTATGTGTGTGTGTATGTGTGTGTGTGTGTATGTGTGTGTGTTTATATGTGTATGTGTGTATGTGTGTCTTTGTGTGTATATATGTGTATGTGTGTGTGTATATATATGTGTGTGTGTGTGTCTGTATATGTGTGTGTATATATATGTGTATGTGTGTGTGTCTCTGTGTGAATGTGTGTATGTGT
>NC_058125.1:27690596-27775596 GCF_914725855.1 Thunnus albacares | reverse complement strand
GTGTGTGTGTGTGTGTGTCTGTGCAGATGCAGTAGTGTATGTGTGTGTTGATGCAGTAGTGTGTGTGTGTAGATGCAGTAGTGTGTATGTGTGTATGTGTGTGCGTGTGTGTGTGTGTGTATGTGTGTATGTGTGTGCGTGTGAGTGTGAATGTGATTGTGTGCGTATGCGTGCGTACTTGTATTCGTACCTTTTGGGGACATGACTAAAGTCTCCATAACGTAAATCATTACATCATCACAGTATCTGACGGCTGCAGTTACTTCTTACTTTACAGATTCTACATTCAAAACACAACACTGTTGTCAGGTGAAAACCTTGTATCTCCAAATGTCAGATTTTGCAGAAACTCAGTGAAACAAACTAGTTTGATGACTGGATGCATTTTTGTCATCACAGTTCAACTTATTACAACTTACATGTAAACACATCATTAAACTAAATCGTCATTAAACTCTGTGAAAAGAAGCGATGTGAAACTATCAGGACTGAACTGAAGATACTTCACTACTTTTTACTGATAAAGTTTACCGTCAGTGAAGTTTTGAATGCAGGATTTGACTTAAATTCAGTATTTTTACAAAGGAGTTTTAAACCTTTCACACATCCATCATTAAAGCAGAGTCCTACCTGAACTCCACAGCAACACCAACACCATCAGCAGGTGATCCATGACCAGCTAGACCGTCTGTCTCTGTCTCCGTCTGACGGACTCGTCAGCTCTCCTCTGCTAATAACATGTTCTGTTTCCTCTTTTATCTCATCAACCAGGAAACAAACTAACTGATGAGCAGCTTCTCAGAACTGAGGCCTCTAACCGCAGCTTAAAGCGTCACTTCACTGAACTTATCTGACCAGATTTTGAGATATCGGCCTTTTCTTCATCATCGTCCTCAGTACGAGCTCATGCTGTGCAGCCAGACTTTGTTTAAACTTGCAGGACTTTATTTTAAATTCTAGATGAGATCCCAAAGTTTATAAAAATACACAAACTGTCTTCTGAATTTTGGGGAAATGTGTCTAAAATGATGCATCAGCAGAAATGTAGATTATTTCCATCTGATGGAACGATGCAGCAATAAAAACATGGAGCCTTTTTGAAGAATTCATTCATGAGCGAACATGAACAACATGATAGACAATATGTCCGACGCTGTCAGAGTGGAGTTTGATTATTTTAACGATCTTTAAGTGATGAAAAGAGGAAACTGGATTTTAGGGGGTTAAGTGTGAGAAACAGTTTGACAGAGTTACAGGAAGCTGCTCAAACACGTATATTTGATAAGAAGAAAAAGCGTTTCCCAACAGTCAGTCCTGTACGTGACAAGAAATGCTCTGCTGTTGCCATGGTAACAGATATATACTGAGTAATCTCACATCAGATGGTAATCAGTTAGTTTCTCCTCAAAAACTTTCCTGTCACAGAAAAACCTCTCAATTTAATTTTGTTCACATTAAAACAAACTGTTTTATGTCGTTCAGGAAGTGTGCAGCTGATTTTAAGAAACACTGTGTGTGTGTGTGTGTGTGTGTGTGTGTGTGTGTGTGTGTGTGTGTGTGTGTGTGTGTGTGTGTGTATTCTTCACATTGTGGGGACTCGACTTCCTCTCAGGGACATAAACAGTTAAACAACAGAGCAGATCATAAAGAGTTAATCAGTTAAGGCATTTTACCAACAGGCAGCCTCACGTGAACAGCTGGCAGTGAAAGGGTTAATGTGAATCTAATGAAGTGACAGGAAAGAGTCTGAGGACAAACTCACTGATGAGCAGCTGAGATTATACTGCTGTTACCGTGGCAACATCGCAGCGGTTATTGCGACATACAGCAGTGAAGCTGCAGAGCTGTTTGTGTGTTTTATTTTCTTTGTTTTTTTTATTGAGTGAAACATAAATGATTAACATGAAAACACAAATGACACAAGACAATACAAACAAAACAACAAGAAGAAAAAATAAAATAAATAAATAAAATGTTTATACTATATACATATACATATGTGTGTGTGTGTGTGTATCGCTGTGTATGTGTGTATATACATGTGTGTGTGTGTGTGTGTATCGCTGTGTATGTGTGTATATACGTGTGTGTGTGTGTGTGCGTGAATGTGCGTCTTTGTGTGTATATAAATGTGTGTGTGTGTGTGTGTGTGTGTGTGTATGTGTGTGCGTGTGTGTCTGTGTGTATCGTTGTGTATGTGTGTATATACATGTGTGTGAATGTGTGTCTTGGTGTGAATGTGTGTGTCTGCGTGTGTCTTTGTGTGTGTATATCTGTGTGTGTGTGTGTCTGTGTATGTGTATATGTGTGAGTATATATATGTGTGTGTATATATATATGTCTGTGTGTGTCTGTGTGTGTGTGTGTGTGTGTGTATGTGTGTATATATGTGTGTGAATGTGTGTCTTGGTGTGAATGTGTGTGTCTGCGTGTGTCTTTGTGAGTGTATATCTGTGTGTGTGTGTCTGTGTATGTGTGTGTGTATATATGTGTGTGTGTGTGTCTGTGTGTGTGTGTGTCTGTGTGTATATGTGTATATGTGTGTGTAGATATATGTGTATGTGTGCATGTGTCTTTGTGTGAGTGTATGTGTGTGTGTGTTTGTGTATGTGTGTGTGTCTGTATATATGTGTGTGTGTGTGTGTATGTATATATGTGTGTGTGTGTGTGAATGCATGTGTCTTTGTGTGAGTGTATGTGTGTATATATGTGTGTGTGTGTCTGTATATGTGTATGTGTCTTTGTGTGTATATATGTGTGTGTGTGTGTATATGTGTGTGTGTATATATGTGTATGTGTGTGTGTGTCTTTATGTGTATATATCTGTGTGTGTGTGTGTGTCTGTATATGTGTGTGTAGATATATGTGTATGTGTGCATGTGTCTTTGTGTGAGTGTGTGTGTGTATATATGTGTGTGTGTCTGTATATGTGTATGTGTGTGTGTATATATATATGTGTGTGTGTCTGTGTGTGAATGTGTGTGTGTGTGTCTGTGTGTCTGTATATGTGTATATGTGTGTGTATATATATATGTGTGTGTGTGTGTGTGTGTGTGTGTGTGTGTGTCTGTGTGTCTGTATATGTGTATATGTGTGTGTATATATATGTGTGTGTGTGTGTGTGTGTGTGTGTGTGTGTGTGTGTGTGTGTGTGTCTGTATATGTGTATATGTGTGTGTGTATATATATGTGTGTGTGTGTGTGTGTGTGTGTGTGTGTATTCAGTTCAATTTAATTCAGTTTTATTTATAAAGCATCAAATCATAACAGAAGTGATCTCAGGTCTCGTTCCACGTAGAGCATCCAGACTGAACTCTTTAATCTACAGAGACCCAACATTCCTGCACGAGCAGCAGCAGGAAAACCTCCCCTTTAACGGGAAGAACCGGACTCTAGGTGGACGCCATCTGCCTCGACCGGTTTGACCGCTTTGACCGGTGGTGTTCTTATCATGCTGATGTTTGTCCAAGTGCTCATGTTTCTGATAAGTTTGTTTTTAATTAGTTATTTGACGGTATAGAAAGGGGGTCTGACGTCATGACTGACAGCTGTGACAGCCGCCCTCAAACCTCCGTCAGGCAGTGGGACGGATGAGATGGCGTGTTCCGCGGGGTGTCATCCCGCTGCCCGACTCTGGCTCCAAATGATGT
Source organism: Thunnus albacares (assembly GCF_914725855.1). NCBI lineage: Eukaryota > Metazoa > Chordata > Actinopteri > Scombriformes > Scombridae > Thunnus > Thunnus albacares. The sequence goes on along the minus strand of NC_058125.1, from coordinate 27,771,946 downwards.
CACTCAAGCAAGATGGCCGCTTCCTTAAAGGACATATTTTTGCTTCACTTTTGCATAGCGCGTCGTCCATATTTATACAGTCTATGGGTGAAACCAGGATGAAGCCTCGTCCTCCGTCCTTGTTCTCTCCTGCTTCAGGCCTCCAGGCCTGTAGGAGGTTTCTGGCCTGTTGCAGGTCAGATCCCCTCTAGAACAGCCCCCCCACCCCTACAGGAGGGGTCTGTTCATTTGGGTCTGAGGAGCAGCTTTCTATCTGAAGGAGGGTTAAACAGCGATCAGACCCTCAGACACCAAGCTGGGTGTCTTTCCTTGGGTGTTCTCCAGAAAACAAACTCAGTTTCAGAGAGAGCTAACTTAAACTCAGGGTCAGTGATAGAAAAATCCATGTGTTAGTTAAGTAGGTATGGTCATATGTATGTATATATTTGGCGGCAGGGGAACACTATGATAGTTATGTGGACATCATGGTCATCATGTGGAAGGGAAAGCTCTGTAAAGCTTTGTCTAGGTCTGTTAGAAGGAATCTGTAACCAACTAAAGGTGCCTCCCAAGGCCGTCGATATATACCAGTGACTTTCCTTTGTTTCTTGAGAATTCTCCACGGAGACTCTGCAGACTCTCCATGTCTGCAACATATGTTCTGTTTGAATTAAAGAGACGCTTGACTTCAACCAACCTCAGTCTATTGATAATTTTATCTATCAGTCAGTTACCGTGGTAACTTAAACTCTGTGGCAGGTTTTCTTCAACAAACCCTGAGTTTGGCTGTGTTTAGAATCACATACTAACATAGTATTCATACTAAGTAAGATGTCAGATTGAGTATCTGCTGCGTTCTAACTGCAGTGTGGATTTTGTCTGTGTGAGAAAAGTCTGGATGTAAACTAGATTAGAATTAGACTTTCTGTGTATGTGACGTGAGTTTACTGGACACTCAACTGCCCCAAAATGCATTGCATCTCTTCAGACTGCGACATGACTACTGTACAAAAAATATAAAATGAATATTAAATAATCACAGGAAACCTTTCATCCATAAAGAGTACGCTCTCTGAAGCATTATAAAAGTGTTTATCACTTATTGATTAGTGATTGATTGTGTGATGTTTGGGAGGAGTCACTGCAGCCTGTCAGACAAAGTGTTGGGTTTAGTTTCAGACACAAAGGAAACAGACCTCAGAGCAGTTTTCTGTCAAATGTTGATTTTTTTATTTTAAATCAGTTTGTTGTACAAATGCTGCGCTCTGATTGGTTAGACTGAAAACAGGATATGATGTCATCAAAAATAGATATTCTGCAGTCAGATAAAAAATGCTTCAAAATATAAAAATCTGCCTCATAAAAATATAAATCTGCAAACAGGAGAACAAATTAACATTTTATTTATATTTATGTCCCTTTAATTGGCTCCTTTAGAAAACACAAATCCTGATTTTTACACAAACTCATTAAAACTGCTTCGAGTAATATCTCTCAGTTTAAAAGCTTTTACTAAAAGACTTGTGACATTAAAGAAACAAAAAACTGTTTTTAGTCCCTTTAACTGTTAAAGATGATTTCAGGAGTCGACGGGTCTTTTCAGAGTCAAAGTCTGTAAACAAAAAGCATTTTTTTGCAATTTTGTGTAAATGTGTCAAAAAAAAAAAAAAATCTCCAAATCTGTTTTCAGATTGCAAGTGTGTAGAGATTTGTGAATGTGTAGACAAATCTATAAATATGCATTAAATATTAATGGCTGAAAAGTATTTTGCTCCAACAGCTGGAAACAGAAATCAGTTGCAACTCAGATTCGCCTCTAAATTGTCTCTTTTTACGTGTGATTTTTGCTGCACTTCTATAGACTTTTGCTAGCGTTAGCATGTAGCCTGTGCTAGCGTTAGCATGTAGCCTGTGCTGTAAACAGATGGAGCTTATGTGATGTGACATGAGAGTCAGCAGGGAACAAACATGTTATTACCAACAGACTGTACAGATCTGCATGTTAAACTATATTTTCAGTTAACAACCTGCAGCCCGCTGCGTCCGTCACAGTCAGCCAACACATCAGGGCAAAGATACTGGGTCACATGACAGTTAAGTACTGTTGTATTTTGAGGCTGATGGGTCAAACTTACACCAGTTACCTTTGCTATAGTGGTTGTATGAGTTTAGCTTTTTCTGTGTTGTATTTGGAGTGAGCTACGAGGAGCCACGCTGTGTTTGTCTGCTGTCACCTGATCACATCTGATCACCTGATCACATCTGATCACCTGATCACATCTGATCACCTGATACACAACAGCACAGAAAAGAACAACAGTCTTACTCGCTGATACTGGTCGGATACTGGTGTCTCTCACTGGGGCAGATGAAGGAATCTGTTCAGCACAGATCATCAGATGACAGCAGACAAAAAAAAAATCTCAGTTTCGACCAAAAGTTCCAGGTACTTTGGAGCCGGAGGAACTAATCTCAGGAACTAAACCTGGAACTTTGTCCTGCTGTGCATCCTGTTTGTGTTTCCATCACATCTGAGGAAGCGGGTTGATCCTGCAGATTAGACCCACGAGGAGTTAAAACATTACAGCCGCGCTTGAAACACAGAATTCACACATGAGGAAACAACAACAACAACAGATTTGTGCTGCTGTTCTTTGTATTTCCTGCTGCATGAGGCTGGTTGGATGTAATGAATGAGTGAAAATGTAACAGAGTGTCTCCACAGTAAATCATCTGTTGACTGTTTGATGCTTTAAAACGTAACCGCCGTTAAACAATCTCTCATTCACTGCTTTGTTCTCGCCACCGCCGCTCCCTCCCTCTCTCTCTGTTTTTAAAACGAGTCAGGAAGCTGACAGCAGAGTCGAACTATCAAACCAACAGAAACGTCCTCGTCCTGAACTGATGCTAGCTCATCTTTTTGAGGAGTAAAACAGTCTCCCAGGAGCCTCATTCAGACCCTGATCCCTGCGGTGGAAACGCAGCTGAACACTCACTCTGAATACAACACAGAAACAGCTTCAGTGATCAGACTCCTGTACACACTCACACGTTTCACTACATTTAGAGATTCTTTTACACATTTACTAATAATTTAGCTACAGTATTATCCCCATATATAAATCACAGCTGACGTCATTAACAGACGGCAGCAGCTTTCTGCCTCCATCACATCTAAACATTTACTTTCTTCATGAAGGTTCTCACTTTAAATCTGTTTTATCACATATTTTATCATTGATATTTATTAATATCACTACTCGACTGATGATTCTGTATCTTCTTGTTTCATCTGCAAACTTATTTCATGTCTCATTACAACTACAGCTGCAACCATCAGTTAATTAACTAATTAGTTGCTAACTATTAATCTCCAACTAATAATGTTCAAATTCTCTGATTGCAGCTTATTAAATGTGAATATTTTCTGGTTTATTTAGTCTCTGTGACAGTAAACTGAAGATCTTTGAGTTGTGGTGTTTTAGGAAACACTGATCCTCATTTTCTGAACCAGACAACTAATCAAATAATCTAGAAAATAATCGACAGATGAATCGATAATGAAAATAATCATCAGTTTCAGCTGTAATATGGAGAACAACAAGCTAACGAAGCTGTAAACAGAACCGTGACAGTAAAGATACTCAGTTACCATCACAGAAGACAAAGAAAACCATAAAATTTGGACAGTTGGAGTTGGAATCAGTAAATTTTGGGTATTTTTGGTTAAAAAAATGACAAAAAACGATAATTCAGTCATTAAAATAGTTGCTGACTGAATGATCGATCGTCTAGTTGATTCGAAGTTTGACTTTTTTTGCTTTTTAACAGCTGAAAACGTCCCTGTTGTAACCTGATAGTCGATTAATCGATTAGTTTCCAACTGTTAAATTAATCCTCAACTATTTTGATAATCGATTAATCAACTGATCAACAAATCTAACAGCAGAGTGACAGATGTCAATCAAACAGTCTGGACACGCCCACACACAGGTAACACACCTGACATCACCTGTGTGGGCGGAGCTTGGCTGTGCAGGGTCTTTAAAGGAAGAAGATATTTCACAATACTTGTAAAGCAGATCAATACATCGCTGGTTCGTTGACAGTAATAAAAATATAGAAAATCGCAGCCTTCTCCTTTAATTTGCCTGCACGGGATCAATAAAGTTTATCTGATCTTTGTAACGTTCAGAAATCCGACTGAAATTGTTCTTTCTGAAGGAGTCGCTGTGATCAGCTGATTGACGAGTTCAACTCTAGTGACCTTTGACCCTTTAATCAACCATCAAAAGAGTGTAATAGCCCTTTACTGTGAGACAGTGAACATCTCACGAGGAGCGCAATGACATCAGAGGCAGCGTGGAGGTCAAAGGTCAAATAACTGACCCGCACTGGGTGTCAAATCACAGCCGAGTCATTGATTATTGATCGTCAGCTGATATAAAAGTGATTTAGGAAACTGACTGATGAGTTCACGGCACGTCAGACGTTCAGGTTCATGTGCTCCTGACAGAAAGTGTGAACCAATCAGATGTCAGGTAGGAGGAGGGAAACGTTTGATTGGATGGGCCGGAGGGGGCGGGGCTACAACTCTCATTCTATTAAAAGGACCCTTACACAGAATTTTATCTTTCTACCTAAAACCCCTGAACACACCCCTGCTGATGGTACCTTCAAGGACACTTGGACATTTGAGACTCAGCTGCTGAGGGTTTTTTCCTCCCGACTGAGACTGATTTACGGCGTTCAGATGAGGTTGAGTGCAGCTGCAGTAGATCACAGACAGCCCATAATAACTAACAATTACTTTTATTATCAATTAATCTACTGATTATTCTCTCCATTAATCATTTGGACTATCATATATCAGCAAATATTTAAAAATGTCAAACACTAGTTCCCAGAGTTCAAGTTCTCAAATGTTGTGTTTTGTTCAACAGTCCAAAACTCCCGAAAACCCGTTAGTCACAGATGACGAGGAAAACAATAAAAATACATTTGAGAAGCTGGAACAGGTACGTTTTTGCCATTTTGACTTAAAAACGATGCTTAATTAATGAATTCATTCATTCATCGTTGCAGCTTTAACCCAAACACTCAGTTTCAATTGGCTTCAGTTGATTTGAGTCTCAGTCTCAGATGTCCGAGTGTCCTTGAACACATCAACACAGAGAGATTTCAAAATAAAACAAACTTTTCTGACACTGATTTTCTCTCTGCAGGTTGATTTTCAGAAAATTAAATTTTCATGTTTAAGTCACTTAATAACCACTAAACCGTCTCCATGACGACTGAGCGAACACCACCAGCCGAGGAAGACCATGAGAAGTGGTTGAGAACAACAAGTAAGTGGGACTTTGTGTTGAGAAACCTTTGAACTGTAAAAACTGAAGGAGGATTCAGAGAATCATCAGCATGAACGTGAAATTACAATCTGCACTTTAAACAAACAAACAAACAAACAAACAAAAAAAACCCACACAGCTGCGGCCCTTTAAGTGGGCGTGGTCATAATGACATCATCGGATAGGAGTGGACGCGGTGGGGCGGAGAGGTTGTAAAACACCTGAAGAAGAAAGTGTGGACGGTTTGTGACATGTTAGACGCCTCCTCCTCGTCCTCCTCGTCCTCCTCCTCCTCTTCGTCGTCGTCCTCTTCGTCCTGTAGGAGTGTTGTTGATCAGCTGTTCAGACTCCCATGATGTGGTTGATGTGACCCTGGAAACACGTGGAAACACACTTACTCTGAATCTGCTTCTACATGGAGCGGATCACTGATCACATTTCTCTCCTTCAAACTCTTCTGATGAGCAGAAACATTTTCTAGCATCAAATTCAAACCTCCCTCCCACTGTTCCCAGTTTGTCAGCTGTAGATTGGAGAGCTGAGCGCCTGTGACGTCACCTCGAGCTTTACACAACCGGGGCGGACATGTTTGGCTGTGTTCTGACATTTTATGGAGCGAACGATGAGCTGATCATGAAAATAACGTTCGCTCTCTGATTTATAACTGTATTAGTGAGAGAAGACGCTGCTCTCGGTTTTTTTGGGGGTGTGTGTGTGTCGCAGAGCGCAGTGAGAGGTCAGAGGTCAGAGGTCACATGTTCATCAGGAAACTGACTCTGAGACTTTGTGTCGGTTAAAGAGGATCTCTGCTTTCATCCACTGCTCCCCTGTTACATGTTACATGTACACATGTCAGAGTCATCAGCGGTCTGCCCAGTTAAGACATCAGCTGACTGGAACTGGTTACTGGAGTTCAGTTTAATTCCCTGTCAGACATAAACACTGTTATGAGTCTGAGTCGTCTGTGTATTCGTGTAGGTGCTGTGTGGATTTCTCTCCCTCTCTCTCTGGTGAACCTGCTGATGGGCTGCAGGTGAGCCTCTCTGATTGGCTGTGTCTGTTTCCTGGGAGCTGATTGGTTTCTAGACACAGACCAGGTGGTTTAAAGGCCTGCGGGCTCTGAGCATGTTGCTGTGTAGAATGTAGCTTTGTAAATAAGAGCCCAGGTTCTGTAGAGGTCTGCAGCACTTTGCTTTCATCTCTTCTCTCCAGTTTCTGTGAAGTTTAGACGTTCGGTCAGTGATTTATGTTTTTCTTTCTTTCTCTGAGGAGGTCGATCGGCTTTAGTTCCCTCCAGTTTGTAAAACGGTAGGATAATAAACATCTACAGTTGTTGCTGGTGGTTTCTCATGTTCATGTTGCAGCGACTCCTGTCTGCTTATTTTCCACTGTGAAGATTTCTGGCACAACGTTACTGCGTCTGAAGTCGTGTCGTGTTTCAGTCGCAACGTCCACAGCAAGCGTCTGCGTCATGGCGGCCGGAGACCATCCACGGTCATTCTAGCTGGTGTGTGTGTGTGTGTGTGTGTGTGTGTGTGTGTGTGTGTGTGTGTGTGTGTCCACGCCGGGTCTATTTTTGCCGGACTGACTCACGTCTCCGAAGTGTGAAATTCATGTCACATATTATTACTGTTTATTGATTTTTGTCTCTATATGATCAAAGACTCTGTTGAAGATAAGAGTTGTTCTCACTGACGTGTTTCTGGTCACACCTGCTGTCAGATGTCGGAGCGACTGTGACATTTGATCACGGTTCATAAATAGCAGCCGTTAACCAGCAGTCACTATCAAAGTGCAGCGCTGCAGATAGTCTGTGTTTAATGATCATCATGTGAAACATTAGAAAATTAGGCTGCAAAGGTTTGTCATGTTCAGTTACAGCCACAAGAGTCTAAACGAGCTGCAAAACCTGTTTGAAATTTGCTGTAAAACGAAGACAAACGTCGTCCAAACAGCTCTGAACTATATTATAAACGTGTCTGCTGAAGAACAGACGCTTCAGAGCCACCACTGAGCCGTGGCGCAGCTGCAACGCCACGCAGGAGGAGTCAGCTGACAGGAGGAGTCACGCACATCTGACAGAGCGGATATGTTCTGATCTCATCAGTACAGCTGTGGACACGGAGCAGTAACAGCTGCCGTCTCCATGTGTCAGTATTTCCTGATTCGTCACTCGGCTGTGAGGCGTGTCAACAGGCAGATCTTACACAGCTGTTCAAAACCATCTCATAATTGGACTAATATATTCAATATTATTCCTAAATTATTTACAGACATATTGACGTAGAGCCTCTCCTAATAATCCCGGGGCATCAGAATTATCAAAGATAAACTCGTCATATATCATCACATTTGGGGGTTTTGTCTTGGCTTTTTGGGAGGTGGTTCATTTTTCTAAATGTATTTAATCTTATGTATTTATTGCATGTGTGTATATATACAGTGTGTGTGTGTATCTGCACTAGTCTTATGGTCTGTAACTGTTTATGATTCTATTAAGTGAAGGATGAACTGTGTGACTTTAACAGCTGGATCTGCCCTTCTTGTGTTTAGTTGTGGGAACGCTGCTGTGTGGCTAATTACACCATCGCCGCTGTATATCCTATAAAAGTCTTGCAATAAAAACACTCGTATTAATGTGTCAGAAGCTGATTATTCAGGTTTAGATTATTAATAAACAAGTTAATAACCTGCATCCTAACAAACCAACACACAGCTTACCGGTTCTCCTCCGAGACATCTGGGACAGCAGAGCAGAGGAGCTCTGGGCCGGACCGGACCCACCTGCACCAACACACACACACACACACACACACACACACACACGTTACCATAACAACGCCTCCGTGACAACAGCAACATCACATAAAGTCCCCATGGCGACGGGAGTGTGTGGGTCATGTTTCAGCAGGTAGTCGACAGCACACACACACTTTGATAAAACATGAAATATTCATTATTGATTAATATGAACACACATATTATAAACAACAACCTGCACTGACCTGCTGTTCTTGATGCTGATTGGACGCAGTCAAACTATCCACAGTTTCCATTGGACACTCAGCTGTCTGGAGTCCCGCCTCCAAACACACCCGCTTCTGAAAATTTGCAGGTGGTCAGTAAATTTAAACTACTGCTTGCATTGAGTATATAGAGGTGTGTGTGTGTGTGTGTGTGTGTGTGTGTGTGTGTGTGTGTGTGTGTGTTATAACCTGATAACTGGAATATCATTATTTTCCTCTCACTGTATCAGAGAGGATGTCGACCAGGAGCAAAGTCAGCAAACACACAGCCAATCATATCAGAAGCTTTTTTTTATAATGTTAGTAGTTATTTCTTTTTATTTATTACTTGAAGGCTACATAACACTGTTGTTATTTTTAGTTCAAAAGTGTTTTTTATAAATGGAGCGTATGTTGAAGTACAGTATCATGACATCCCTCCTGAACACAATAACATGAAGAATGATATGTGTAATACCAATAGTTGCCCAGCAGATGCCGCCGTTTGAACTATCAAATGTTTTGAAACGGTGAAAGATGGCGTGCGGGACTCTTTGTCTCCCTCTTCTGGCAGAGAGAGAGTAAAGGAAACGCTCGGCTGTGATTGGCTGACAAAGGCGTGCAGCAGCTGTAATGCGCCACCTTGAATGACAGGCACACAAACAAATGTTTTTAACGGTTTTGTAAAGTCTAGAAGAAGAGCTTTAACGGTCGAGCGGCCAGCGCGGGAATGTCGCGCCGGAAATGAGATTTAAAAACTTCCTATACTGTGAAATACAGAGAGATTTATCTGGTGCTGATAGGCTTAATCTGCATTGTGTGAACTCGTTTGGCTTGAATGTAACGGACTTTCATTTATACATTAAAGTTCTGCCTCACAGATTCACTTCTTTAAACAGCTTTGTTCACTTCTTTAACCCTGAAACAAGTCTTAACCCTAAAAGTAATTATTATCACGTTATGGGACTTGTTATTTGTCCACAAAATGGAGGCGAATCCCCACATGTGAACAGATTAATGTCCCCACAACGTGATAAATACCTGTTACGCACGCGCACGCACCGGTCTGCAGCTCCAGGGCTCCGCGTCCGTCTCCAGACGTCTCTTCTTCAGCAGGGTAGCGCACTGCATGCTACCAGGTAACAGTTAGCCCAGGAGCTAGCCGGTTAGCCTGTTAGTTTGTTCAAACGGCGGCCGGAAGTCGCCGCTCTCCCGCTCACAGTGAATAAATCCTGACGTTTAACGGCACCGCTGACCGGTAACGGTTGAACTTTAACTGCTAACAGCTAGCTGCTAGCTGCTGTTGTTGTTGTTCGACCTTCTGTTGGCCGGAAGTTTAGAGTTCACAGCAATTACATCAACACTTCCGGTCCGACACAAGCCTGGTTCTTCAGAATAAAGGCATCAGTACTTTCAAATGATTTAATCATGTTTATTTTATAATTGATATCCATATTATTATTATTATTATTGTTATTATTATTATTAATATTATTATTATTATTATTATTATTATTATTATTATTATATTAGTACTATTATTACACCAGATAAAGAACCATAACTGTTTCTCCAAATGATGTCATTCAGTATTTACTTGCATTGTTGAGTCACTGCACACATACCATACGTTACATATCCATGCAGTACATACGTATCTATACACAAACCAGTGCTGTACTGAACTTAAAGGACCAATGTGTGATTTAGTGGCATCTAAAATTGAGGTTGCAGATCGCAACCAACTGAAATTGCAGATACTGCACAACTGCTCTCTGATCCATTTTTACTACTTTGTTTAAGACAATAAGCTCACATTTTTCATGCAGGACTTTTACTTGTAATGGAGTATTTTTACATTGATGTACAGGTTCTTTTACTGCAGTAAAGGATCTGGGTTCTTCTTCCACCTCTGATATAAATACATACATTATAATTAAATGAGTGACCGTGCAAATGTGAGTGTGTACTGTGTGAGTGTGTAAATGTGTGTGTGTGTGTAAATGTGTGAGTGTGTAAATGTGTGAGTGTGTAATGTGTGAGTGTGTGTGTGTGTGTAAATGTGTGAGTGTGTAATGTGTGAGTGTGTAAATGTGTGTGTGTGTGTGTGTAAATGTGTGAGTGTGTAAATGTGTGAGTGTGTAAATGAGTGAGCGTGTAAATGTGAGTGTGTAAATGTGTGAGTGTGTAAATGTGTGAGCGTGTAAATGTGATTGTGTAATGTGTGAGTGTGTAAATGTGATTGTGTAATGTGTGAGTGTGTAAATGTGTGAGTGTGTAATGTGTGAGTGTGTAAATGTGTGAGTGTGTAAATGTGTGAGTGTGTAATGTGTGAGTGTGTAAATATGTGAGTGTGTAATGTGTGAGTGTGTGTGTAAATGTGTGTGTGTGTAAATGTGTGAGTGTGTAATGTGTGAGTGTGTAATGTGTGTGTGTGTGAGTGTGTAATGTGTGAGTGTGTAATGTGTGAGTGTGTAATGTGTGTGTGTGTGTGTAAATGTGTGAGTGTGTAATGTGTGAGTGTGTAATGTGTGAGTGTGTAATGTGTGTGTGTGTGTGTAAATGTGTGAGTGTGTAATGTGTGAGTGTGTAATGTGTGAGTGTGTAATGTGTGTGTGTGTGTGTAAATGTGTGAGTGTGTAATGTGTGAGTGTGTAATGTGTGTGTGTGTGTGTAAATGTGTGAGTGTGTAATGTGTGAGTGTGTAATGTGTGTGTGTGTGTGTAAATGTGTGAGTGTGTAAATGTGTGAGTGTGTAATGTGTGAGTGTGTAATGTGTGTGTGTGTGAGTGTGTGTGTAAATGTGTGAGTGTGTAATGTTTGAGTGTGTAAATGTGTGAGTGTGTAAAACTGAGTATCTTTACTGTCACGGTTCTGTTTACAGCTTCGTTAGCTTGTTGTTCTCCATATTACAGCTGAAACTGATGATTATTTTCATTATCGATTCATCTGTCGATTATTTTCTAGATTATTTGATTAGTTGTCTGGTTCAGAAAATGAGGATCAGTGTTTCCTAAAACACCACAACTCAAAGATCTTCAGTTTACTGTCACAGAGACTAAATAAACCAGAAAATATTCACATTTAATAAGCTGCAATCAGAGAATTTGAACATTATTAGTTGGAGATTAATAGTTAGCAACTAATTAGTTAATTAACTGATGGTTGCAGCTGTAGTTGTAATGAGACATGAAATAAGTTTGCAGATGAAACAAGAAGATACAGAATCATCAGTCGAGTAGTGATATTAATAAATATCAATGATAAAATATGTGATAAAACAGATTTAAAGTGAGAACCTTTATGAAGAAAGTAAATGTTTAGATGTGATGGAGGCAGAAAGCTGCTGCCGTCTGTTAATGACGTCAGCTGTGATTTATATATGGGGATAATACTGTAGCTAAATTATTAGTAAATGTGTAAAAGAATCTCTAAATGTAGTGAAACGTGTGAGTGTGTACAGGAGTCTGATCACTGAAGCTGTTTCTGTGTTGTATTCAGAGTGAGTGTTCAGCTGCGTTTCCACCGCAGGGATCAGGGTCTGAATGAGGCTCCTGGGAGACTGTTTTACTCCTCAAAAAGATGAGCTAGCATCAGTTCAGGACGAGGACGTTTCTGTTGGTTTGATAGTTCGACTCTGCTGTCGGCTTCCTGACTCGTTTTAAAAACAGAGAGAGAGGGAGGGAGCGGCGGTGGCGAGAACAAAGCAGTGAATGAGAGATTGTTTAACGGCGGTTACGTTTTAAAGCATCAAACAGTCAACAGATGATTTACTGTGGAGACACTCTGTTACATTTTCACTCATTCATTACATCCAACCAGCCTCATGCAGCAGGAAATACAAAGAACAGCAGCACAAATCTGTTGTTGTTGTTGTTTCCTCATGTGTGAATTCTGTGTTTCAAGCGCGGCTGTAATGTTTTAACTCCTCGTGGGTCTAATCTGCAGGATCAACCCGCTTCCTCAGATGTGATGGAAACACAAACAGGATGCACAGCAGGACAAAGTTCCAGGTTTAGTTCCTGAGATTAGTTCCTCCGGCTCCAAAGTACCTGGAACTTTTGGTCGAAACTGAGATTTTTTTTTTGTCTGCTGTCATCTGATGATCTGTGCTGAACAGATTCCTTCATCTGCCCCAGTGAGAGACACCAGTATCCGACCAGTATCAGCGAGTAAGACTGTTGTTCTTTTCTGTGCTGTTGTGTATCAGGTGATCAGATGTGATCAGGTGATCAGATGTGATCAGGTGACAGCAGACAAACACAGCGTGGCTCCTCGTAGCTCACTCCAAATACAACACAGAAAAAGCTAAACTCATACAACCACTATAGCAAAGGTAACTGGTGTAAGTTTGACCCATCAGCCTCAAAATACAACAGTACTTAACTGTCATGTGACCCAGTATCTTTGCCCTGATGTGTTGGCTGACTGTGACGGACGCAGCGGGCTGCAGGTTGTTAACTGAAAATATAGTTTAACATGCAGATCTGTACAGTCTGTCGGTAATAACATGTTTGTTCCCTGCTGACTCTCATGTCACATCACATAAGCTCCATCTGTTTACAGCACAGGCTACATGCTAACGCTAGCACAGGCTACATGCTAACGCTAGCAAAAGTCTATAGAAGTGCAGCAAAAATCACACGTAAAAAGAGACAATTTAGAGGCGAATCTGAGTTGCAACTGATTTCTGTTTCCAGCTGTTGGAGCAAAATACTTTTCAGCCATTAATATTTAATGCATATTTATAGATTTGTCTACACATTCACAAATCTCTACACACTTGTAATCTAAAAACAGATTTGGAGATTTTTTTTTTTTGACACATTTACACAAAATTGCAAAAAAATGCTTTTTGTTTACAGACTTTGACTCTGAAAAGACCCGTCGACTCCTGAAATCATCTTTAACAGTTAAAGGGACTAAAAACAGTTTTTTTTGTTTCTTTAATGTCACAAGTCTTTTAGTAAAAGCTTTTAAACTGAGAGATATTACTCGAAGCAGTTTTAATGAGTTTGTATAAAAATCAGGATTTGTGTTTTCTAAAGGAGCCAATTAAAGGGACATAAATATAAATAAAATGTTAATTTGTTCTCCTGTTTGCAGATTTATATTTTTATGAGGCAGATTTTTATATTTTGAAGCATTTTTTATCTGACTGCAGAATATCTATTTTTGATGACATCATATCCTGTTTTCGGTCTAACCAATCAGAGCGCAGCATTTGTACAACAAACTGATTTAAAATAAAAAAATCAACATTTGACAGAAAACTGCTCTGAGGTCTGTTTCCTTTGTGTCCGAAACTAAACCCAACACTTTGTCTGACAGGCTGCAGTGACTCCTCCCAAACATCACACAATCAATCACTAATCAATAAGTGATAAACACTTTTATAATGCTTCAGAGAGTGTACTCTTTATGGATGAAAGGTTTCCTTTATTATTTAATATTCATTCTTTAGTTTTCATCAGGTTTATAACAATATATTGATCCTTTCATGGTCACAAAGAGCATTTATACAAAATATTTACACAAGAAACTTCATGTTACAAATAATAAACATCAGTGACTCAATGAAAAATAGGAATTATGATAAAATAATATAGAAAAACAAACATGTAGGTAAAATTAATACAATCAGAGCAAAATACACAGTAACACTGAATGAGTGTGTAACAGTTAGAGAATAGAATATAGAATATTTTTTTAATAAGCGATGTACTCAGAGAGCACGTCTATAAAAACATTTTAAATCTTACGTGATGCAGAACTGAACATTTCTGAGAAAATGAATGTTTGAACCGCAGAGAAACATTCACACATATAACAAGTTTTTTTTTTTTTATCACAGTTAAAGTGGATTTAAATAAACAGAAACTGAACAAAGCTCAGAACTCAAAGCTGCCATGTTGGACTGAAACCTTTCAGTGTTTGAGTTCATAAAATCAAACCTGAAACAAACTGAAAGTCCAAACAGCAGCGAGATGAAGAACAGACAGAAGACCTGTTACAGTTTCCTTCTGCTTAATTATTATTTATCTGTTCACAAACAGAAGAAGAAGCAGAAGCAACGTTGTTTATTGTTGTGTATTTGTATATATTTCTGAACGTGCCTTAGAGGTCCAGCAATAAGTCTTGAGAGTACATGCCCAGTGTTGTTTGCAGCAACGTAACACAGTTCAGTAATAGAGCTTAAGTCTCTTAAACGTGTTTAAGTCATTAACACTGCGGATGTAATTCCACCTCTGACCACAATGTGGGTTGCAATGGCAGAGTGGCGCTGTCTGTATTTCTGTTGGTTGCCTCCGTGAGCAGAAGAAGAAGCAAATCAACATTATCGACGTTATTTATGAGGTATTTTTATAGATTTCTCGAGAACCGCTCATCCAAACAACTTCACACATCACCACTGCACTTCCTCGTTTCCCCAGCGATCCACCTGCCAGGTATGAAGTAGATCAGATGAACAGTTCCCGAGATACGCGAAGGACAAACACACACAGACAGACAGTCCTAGCTTTATATAGAGAGATACTAGGGGTGCGCCCGAATACAAATACGTTATTCGGCAAAGCACAAATAGTGGGTTTTTTACAAACATTTATTTTGTGTAAATATTTTTTTTTAAAAACCGATAAGAAAAAAGTCAAAGACCAGCATGCAGGTCGGTTACATCACTATCTCAGTGTCTCTCCTCTGCTCCGCTGTGACGTCTATCAGCAGGTCTCAGTGAGGGGAGTCACATCCACCTGCTGCATGACGCACATTTCCTTGTTTGGACATCAGTCCTGGAGTTGGGGGTGTTCCCCAGAGATAAAGCTGAGATACTGACACAAGCAAAGTGCTCTTAAAGACTCTCCATAACCTGTTGTTCCCCTTCTCCTTTCCACAAAGTTAGGTTGTAAAAAATAGGCAATAAATGAAAAGTGCAAAGCAAGAATCACCTGTGAAGTTCCTGCCTACATGTTACACGCTGTGCTGTCTCTGTGTTATGGGTGTTAATAGATAGAGGTCTGTCTGCAATGAGGCGATGCACTTATTGTAACACTAATTTTCTAAAGTTAAAAGTGTAGTAAAAACAAAAACAGGATTTTTAATCCTCTATAGATACAAATACTGGGCTCTCTGCACATCCCGAGTACACACTCAATCAGTGTGTGCTGCTTACTGCATATTAAATGAACCAACAGTCAACAACAGTCAAGCTTCCACTGAATGAAAATTGTTTGTCATAAATGTAAAACATTACGTCTGCCACTCAATGTAATATTTTCCAGTTAATTTAAGGATAATTGGAATTATTAAATATTTTACTGTTATATAATATAATATTTTTTGTACAGTAGTCATGTCGCAGTCTGAAGAGATGCAATGCATTTTGGGGCAGTTGAGTGTGTCCAGTAAACTCACGTCACATACACAGAAAGTCTAATTCTAATCTAGTTTACATCCAGACTTTTCTCACACAGACAAAATCCACACTGCAGTTAGAACGCAGTAGATACTCAATCTGACATCTTACTTAGTATGAATACTATGTTAGTATGTGATTCTAAACACAGCCAAACTCAGGGTTTGTTGAAGAAAACCTGCCACAGAGTTTAAGTTACCATGGTAACTGACTGATAGATAAAATTATCAATAGACTGAGGTTGGTTGAAGTCAAGCGTCTCTTTAATTCAAACAGAACATATGTTGCAGACATGGAGAGTCTGCAGAGTCTCCGTGGAGAATTCTCAAGAAACAAAGGAAAGTCACTGGTATATATCGACGGCCTTGGGAGGCACCTTTAGTTGGTTACAGATTCCTTCTAACAGACCTAGACAAAGCTTTACAGAGCTTTCCCTTCCACATGATGACCATGATGTCCACATAACTATCATAGTGTTCCCCTGCCGCCAAATATATACATACATATGACCATACCTACTTAACTAACACATGGATTTTTCTATCACTGACCCTGAGTTTAAGTTAGCTCTCTCTGAAACTGAGTTTGTTTTCTGGAGAACACCCAAGGAAAGACACCCAGCTTGGTGTCTGAGGGTCTGATCGCTGTTTAACCCTCCTTCAGATAGAAAGCTGCTCCTCAGACCCAAATGAACAGACCCCTCCTGTAGGGGTGGGGGGGCTGTTCTAGAGGGGATCTGACCTGCAACAGGCCAGAAACCTCCTACAGGCCTGGAGGCCTGAAGCAGGAGAGAACAAGGACGGAGGACGAGGCTTCATCCTGGTTTCACCCATAGACTGTATAAATATGGACGACGCGCTATGCAAAAGTGAAGTAAAAATATGTCCTTTAAGGAAGCGGCCATCTTGCTTGAGTGACATCATTTGGAGCCAGAGTCGGGCAGCGGGATGACACCCCGCGGAACACGCCATCTCATCCGTCCCACTGCCTGACGGAGGTTTGAGGGTGGCTGTCACAGCTGTCAGTCATGACGTCAGACCCCCTTTCTATACCGTCAAATAACTAATTAAAAACAAACTTATCAGAAACATGAGCACTTGGACAAACATCAGCATGATAAGAACACCACCGGTCAAAGCGGTCAAACCGGTCGAGGCAGATGGCGTCCACCTAGAGTCCGGTTCTTCCCGTTAAAGGGGAGGTTTTCCTGCTGCTGCTCGTGCAGGAATGTTGGGTCTCTGTAGATTAAAGAGTTCAGTCTGGATGCTCTACGTGGAACGAGACCTGAGATCACTTCTGTTATGATTTGGTGCTTTATAAATAAAACTGAATTAAATTGAGCTGAATACACACACACACACACACACACACACACATACACACATTCACACACAGACACACACACACACATATATATACACACACACACACACATATACACACAAAGACACACACATACACATATACAGACACACACACACACACATACACACACACACACACATATATATATACACACATACACACACACACATACACAGACACACACACATATATATACATACAGACACACACATAGACACATATACAGACACACACACACATATATATACACACATATACACACACAAAGACACACACACACATATACACACAGACACACACACACAAAGACACACACACATATACACACAGACACACACATACACACACACACACACACACACAGATATACACACACAAAGACACACGCAGACACACACATTCACACCAAGACACACATTCACACACATGTATATACACACATATACACACAAAGACACACAGACACACACACACATATACACACACACACACTCACACAAAGACACATGCACTCACACACACACAAAGACACATGCACACATACACTTATATCTACACACACATATACACATATACAGACACACACACACACACATATATACACACAAAGACACACACACACACATATACACACAGACACACACATATACACATATACAGACACACACACACATATATACACACACACACACATACACAGACACACACACATATATACACACACTCACACAAAGACACATGCACACATACACACATATACACACACACAGACACACACACACACACACACATATACACACAGACACACACACACACACACATATACACACAAAGACGCACATATACACTTATACAGACACACACACACATATACACACACACACTCACACAAAGACACATGCACTCACACACACACAAAGACACATACACTTATATCTACACACACATATACACATATACAGACACACACACACACACATATATACACACAAAGACACACACACACACATATATACACACAGACACACACATATACACATATACAGACACACACATATACACATATACAGACACACACATATATACACACTCACACACAGACACACACACAAAGACACATGCACACATATACACACAGACACATATATATACACATATACAGACACACACATATACACATATACAGACACACACACACACATATATACACACACACATACACAGACACACACACATATATACACACACACACACACACATATACACACAGACACATATATATACACATATACAGACACACACATATACACATATACAGACACACACATATATACACACTCACACACAGACACACACACAAAGACACATGCACACATACACATATATCTACACACACATATACACATACACAGACACACACACACAGATATACACACACAAAGACACATGCAGACACACATATTCACACCAAGACACACATTCACACACATGTATATACACACATACACAGCGATACACACACACACACACATATGTATATGTATATAGTATAAACATTTTATTTATTTATTTTTTTCTTCTTGTTGTTTTGTTTGTATTGTCTTGTGTCATTTGTGTTTTCATGTTAATCATTTATGTTTCACTCAATAAAAAAAAACAAAGAAAATAAAACACACAAACAGCTCTGCAGCTTCACTGCTGTATGTCGCAATAACCGCTGCGATGTTGCCACGGTAACAGCAGTATAATCTCAGCTGCTCATCAGTGAGTTTGTCCTCAGACTCTTTCCTGTCACTTCATTAGATTCACATTAACCCTTTCACTGCCAGCTGTTCACGTGAGGCTGCCTGTTGGTAAAATGCCTTAACTGATTAACTCTTTATGATCTGCTCTGTTGTTTAACTGTTTATGTCCCTGAGAGGAAGTCGAGTCCCCACAATGTGAAGAATACACACACACACACACACACACACACACACACACACACACAGTGTTTCTTAAAATCAGCTGCACACTTCCTGAACGACATAAAACAGTTTGTTTTAATGTGAACAAAATTAAATTGAGAGGTTTTTCTGTGACAGGAAAGTTTTTGAGGACAAACTAACTGATGAGCATCTGATGTGAGATTACACAGTATATATCTGTTACCATGGCAACAGCAGAGCATTTCTCGTCACGTACAGGACTGACTGTTGGGAAACACTTTTTCTTCTTATCAAATATACGTGTTTGAGCAGCTTCCTGTAACTCTGTCAAACTGTTTCTCACACTTAACCCCCTAAAATCCAGTTTCCTCTTTTCATCACTTAAAGATTGTTAAAATAATCAAACTCCACTCTGACAGCGTCGGACATATTGTCTATCATGTTGTTCATATTCACTCATGAGTGAATTCTTCAAAAAGGCTCCATGTTTTTATTGCTGCATCGTTCCATCAGATGGAAATAATCTACATTTCTGCTGATGCATCATTTTAGACACATTTCCCCAAAACTCAGAAGACAGTTTGTGTATTTTTATAAACTTTGGGATCTCATCTAGAATTTAAAATAAAGTCCTGCAAGTTTAAACAAAGTCTGGCTGCACAGCATGAGCTCGTACTGAGGACGATGATGAAGAAAAGGCCGATATCTCAAAATCTGGTCAGATAAGTTCAGTGAAGTGACGCTTTAAGCTGCGGTTAGAGGCTTCAGTTCTGAGAAGCTGCTCATCAGTTAGTTTGTTTCCTGGATGATGAGATAAAAGAGGAAACAGAACATGTTATTAGCAGAGGAGAGCTGACGAGTCCGTCAGACAAAGACAGAGACAGAGACAGACGGTCTAGCTGGTCATGGATCACCTGCTGATGGTGTTGGTGTTGCTGTGGAGTTCAGGTAGGACTCTGCTTTAATGATGGATGTGTGAAAGGTTCAAAATTCCTTTGTAAAAATACTGAATTTAAGTCAAATCCTGCATTCAAAACTTCACTGACGGTAAACTTTATCAGTAAAAAGTAGTGAAGTATCTTCAGTTCAGTCCTGATAGTTTCACATCGCTTCTTTTCACAGAGTTTAATGACTGATGTGTTTACATGTAAGTTGTAATAAGTTGAACTGTGATGACAAAAATGCATCCAGTCATCCAATTAAAACTAGTTTGTTTCACTGTTTATTTCTGCAAAATCTGACATTTGGAGATACAAGGTTTTCACCTGACAACAGTGTTGTGTTTTGAATGTAGAATCTGTAAAGTAAGAAGTAACTGCAGCCGTCAGATACTGTGATGATGTAATGATTTACGTTATGGAGACTTTAGTCATGTCCCCAAAGGGTACGAATACAAGTACGCACACATACGCACACAGTCACATTCACACTCACACACACTCACATAAACACTCACACACACACACACACACACACACGCACACACATACACACATACACACTACTGCATCTACACACATACACACTACTGCATCTGCACAGACACACACACACAACACACTACTGCATCTGCACACTCACACACACAAACACACACACACACACACACAGTCACACTCATACATACAAAGACATTCACACACACGCACACAAACTCACATACACACACACTCACTCACACACACGCACCCACTACTGCATCTACACGCACACACTACTGCATCCACACACACACACACTACTGCATCTACACACGCACACACTACTGCATCTACACACACACACTACTGCATCTACACACGCACACACTACTGCATCTACACACACACACTACTGCATCTACACACACACACTACTGCATCTACACACGCACACACTACTGCATCTACACACGCACACACTACTGCATCTACACACACACACTACTGCATCTACACACGCACACTACTGCATCTACACACACACACTACTGCATCTACACACACACACACTACTGCATCTACACACGCACACTACTGCATCTACACACACACACACACTACTGCATCTACACACACACACTACTGCATCTACACACACACACTACTGCATCCACACACACACACACTACTGCATCTACACACACACACTACTGCATCTACACACGCACACTACTGCATCTACACACACACACTACTGCATCCACACACACACACACTACTGCATCTACACACACACACTACTGCATCTACACACACACACTACTGCATCCACACACACACACACACACTACTGCATCTACACACACACACTACTGCATCCACACACACACACACACACTACTGCATCTACACACACACACACACTACTGCATCTACACACACACACTACTGCATCCACACACACACACACACTACTGCATCTACACACGCACACTACTGCATCTACACACACACACTACTGCATCCACACACACACACACTACTGCATCTACACACGCACACACTACTGCATCTACACACACACACTACTGCATCTACACACACACACACACTACTGCATCTACACACACACACTACTGCATCCACACACACACACACTACTGCATCTACACACACACACTACTGCATCTACACACACACACTACTGCATCCACACACACACACACTACTGCATCTACACACACACACACACTACTGCATCTACACACACACACTACTGCATCTACACACACACACACTACTGCATCTACACACGCACACACTACTGCATCTACACACACACACACTACTGCATCTACACACACACACACTACTGCATCTACACACACACACTACTGCATCTACACACACACACTACTGCATCCACACACACACACACTACTGCATCTACACACACACACACACTACTGCATCTACACACACACACACTACTGCATCTACACACACACACTACTGCATCTACACACACACACTACTGCATCCACACACACACACACTACTGCATCTACACACACACACACACTACTGCATCTACACACACACACTACTGCATCTACACACACACACACTACTGCATCTACACACGCACACACTACTGCATCTACACACACACACTACTGCATCTACACACACACACTACTGCATCCACACACACACACACTACTGCATCTACACACACACACTACTGCATCTACACACACACACTACTGCATCTACACACACACACACTACTGCATCTACACACGCACACTACTGCATCTACACACACACACACACTACTGCATCTACACACACACACACACTACTGCATCTACACACACACACTACTGCATCTACACACACACACACACTACTGCATCTACACACACACACTACTGCATCTACACACACACACACACTACTGCATCTACACACACACACTACTGCATCTACACACGCACACTACTGCATGTACACACACACACACACTACTGCATCTACATACACAAACACACACGCACACACTACTGCATCTACACACACACACACACACACACTACTGCATCTACATACACAAACACACACACACACACACTACTGCATCTACACACACACACACACACACACACACACACTACTGCATCTACACACACACACACACTACTGCATCTACACACACACACACACACACACACACTACTGCATCTACACACACACACACACTACTGCATCTACACACACACACACACATACACACACACACTACTGCATCTACACATACACACACACACTACTGCATCTACACACACACACACTACTGCATCTACACACACATACACCACTGCATCTACACACACACACACACACACACACACACACACACACACAATACTGCATCTACACAGACACAGTACTGCATCTACACACACAAACACACACAAACACTACTGCATCTACACACACACAGTACTGCATCTACACACACACAAACACACACACACACACTACTGCATCTACACACACACAGTACTGCATCTACACACACACAAACACACACAAACACTACTGCATCTGCACATACACAGTACTGCATCTACACACACACACACACTACTGTATCTACACACACACAAACACTACTGCATCTACACATACACAGTACTGCATCTACACACACACACTACTGCATCTACACACATATACACTACTGCATCTACACACACACACACACACACACACACACACACACACACTACTGCATCTACAAAAACATACAGTACTGCATCTACACACACACACTACTGCATCTACACACACACACACATACACACACACACACACACACACACACACACTACTGCATCTACACACACACACACTACTGCATCTACACACACATACACTACTACATCTACACACACATATACTACTGCATCTACACACACATACACTACTACATCTACACACACACACACTACTGCATCTACACACACATACACTACTACATCTACACACACATATACTACTGCATCTACACACACACATACACTACTGCATCTATACACACACAGTACTACATCTACACACACATATACTACTGCATCTACACACACACATACACTACTGCATCTATACACACACAGTACTACATCTACACACACACACTACTGCATCTACACACAAAAACACACAGTACTGTATCTACACACACACACTACTGCATCTACACACACACACACACACACACACACACACTACTGCATCTACACACACACACACACACACACTACTTCATCTACACACACAAACACACACTACTGCATCTACACATGCACACACTACTGCATCTACACACACAGTACTGCATCTACACATGCACACACTACTGCATCTACACACACACACACTACTGCATCTACACACACACACACTACTGCATCTACACACACACACACACACACGCACACACACTACTGCATCTAAACACAGACACACACTACTGCCTCTACACACACACACACACTACTGCATCTACACACACACACACACTATTGCATCTACACACACATACACTACTACATCTACACATACATACATTACTGCATCTACACACACACACACACACACACACTACTGCATCTACACACACACACACACACACACACTACTGCATCTACACACACAAACACACACTACTGCATCTACACACACACACTACTGCATCTACACACACACACACACACACACACCACCGCATCTAAACACACACACACACTACTGCATCTAAATACACAAACACACTACTGTATCTATACACACAAAAACACACTACTGCATCTACACACACAAACACACACTACTGCATCTACACACACACACTACTGCATCTACAGACACACACACTACTACATCTACACAGACACACACAATCACGTAAACACTCACACAGAGTCAGTAACACACACACACAGTAACACACACAGTAACACTCATACACAGAAAGACACACACACACAGTCAATAACACACACAGACACACACACACTCACACACACACATACACACACACACTCACACACACACACACACACACACTCGCACTCACATACGCACACACTCACAGACACGCACCCACTAACTCACGCACACTCACATAAACACGCATAAACTCACACACATACACACACACTCACATAAACACGCAAACACACAAACACACAGTCTTTAAATAGCACAGTGGTTATATGATGTCACCACACAGGATTTCTGGGTATTGAAGTCATTCTGAGCTGCTGTTTTGCATTAACTCTATATGAACCAGTCTGTTGGTTAACTCTACATGAACCAGTCTGTTGGTTAACTCTATATGAACCAGTCTGTTGGTTAACTCTATATGAACCAGTCTGTTGGTTAACTCTACATGAACCAGTCTGTTGGTTAACTCTATATGAACCAGTCTGTTGGTTAACTCTATATGAACCAGTCTGTTGGTTAACTCTATATGAACCAGTCTGTTGGTTAACTCTACATGAACCAGTCTGTTGGTTAACTCTATATGAACCAGTCTGTTGGTTAACTCTATATGAACCAGTCTGTTGGTTAACTCTACATGAACCAGTTTGTTGGTTAACTTTATATGAACCAGTTTGTTGGTTAACTCTATATGAACCAGTCTGTTGGTTAACTTTATATGAACCAGTCTGTTGGTTAACTCTGTATGAACCAGTCTGTTGGTTAACTCTATATGAACCAGTCTGTTGGTTAACTCTATATGAACCAGTCTGTTGGTTAACTTTATATGAACCAGTTTGTTGGTTAACTCTATATGAACCAGTCTGTTGGTTAACTTTATATGAACCAGTCTGTTGGTTAACTCTGTATGAACCAGTCTGTTGGTTAACTCTATATGAACCAGTCTGTTGGTTAACTCTACATGAACCAGTCTGTTGGTTAACTCTACATGAACCAGTCTGTTGGTTAACTTTATATGAACCAGTCTGTTGGTTAACTCTATATGAACCAGTCTGTCGCACTAAAACATAATTCTGGCTCATTTTCATAGTTTTGTTCATCATTTCTATCAGTAATAACAACATCGTACTCAACAAGTTAATATCAGAGATCTGTGAACATGGTGACATCATTAAAAAGACGTCTGATAGGTCAGAAACACAGTCAGACGATCAGACAGGAAACAAACCAACATGTTAATTTTCCTTTACCTCTGTATGAAGCGTCTGTTGAGCTTGTGTTCATGTGTTCATCTCATCTGCTGCTCTTCAGAGAAGAAGCAGAAAGTAGAAGCAGTGAGGTCGAGAAAAAAGATTTTAAAGTTTCAGACTGACCAGGCAAAGAGAGATGTTTGTTTTTCCTTCATTTTTTGTCTTTTTATGAGGATTATTTTCACCCTAGAATAATTGAGAGTACCTCATACTGCAGTAGCTCAGTTTTCTAGTTACTGAAAACTTAACATGTTATTTTCATACACAAATTATAATTGTTTGTAGCATCGACTTCAACATCTGTGTGTTTTCAGTGAGATGAGCTCTGAGCTGCTGCAAAGCCTCACAGTGTTTGTTCAGTTCACAGCTCTGCAACAATATAAATATTAATTTTCTGATTTTCTCTGCAGGACTCCAGGCTGAAGATAAACACCAACCAACAGGTAAAAAGACAGAATATATCTCATCTGGTCTGGGAACGCTTCTGATCCCCCAGGAGGAGCTGGAGGACGATACCCGCACCTCCATCAGTGCTGGACAATGAATCCACTTTGGTTTATGAACAAATACCCTCAAAACTAATAACTAATAAAATATGCTAATATTAGCATTGAAAGGTGAAAATCTAGATTTTGGACATCATCACTGCTCGCTGTAGAGCTGCACACCGCTAATTTCTATAAAATCCATATCAGATCTATTAAATACAACGCATGGCATTGTGGGATTGTTTGCAGGAAGTAGTGTACATGACATGAACACGACTTTTTTGTTCCATTGTGGAACATTTGAGGCTCTAAATGTTGGATAAATTTACACACAGAATTCAGACACTGAAACAAAATGGAGGAGGGTAAATAGAGTGAACTTTGTAGTAAATAGTGAGTGATTTCAGACACAGCCTTAGTCTTGCTTCTATATCTGGTCTCTTGTGTATTGTATCCCACAATCCTCTGTTTTCCTCCAGGTTCTCAGTGTGAAAGCACAGCCAAGGCTGACATCGGGCTGTTGGTCTGTGAATCCAAGAGCACCAACCCTGAAGACCATGAAAACATTAAGTCCTTTCTAACTCAAATAGTCAACAACTTCAACATCGGCCCTGACAAAGTCCAGATCGGTAATATTTTTACTACTACAACTATTCACACTACTGATCCTGGTACTATTACTACTACTGCTTGTGTATAAAGTACTCAAAATACTAAAATCTTTACACCACAATGTGAAAATACTCAAATACAAGTGCAGGTCCAAAATTCAGAATTAGCAAAAAGCAGTAAAATGGGACATGATAACCAGAGTAGTCAAGGTTATGGCTGATGTGAGGATAAAAGGACCATACCAGTGGTTTTACATGTTTAAGCTAAATAACTGCTGTCTGCATACAGCCTCCATTACTGCCAGTTATTTCCCAAAACATGCAGACATATTTTAGCTTTTGTATTAACTTGCAGAATTCTCAAAATGTTCAAAATGAAATGTTCAGGTGATACACCTACCTTAAAATTCAGTGCTTCATCTACAGAAACACACATTTATAACTCATAGTAATTATGATTCAGCTTGTAAAACAATCTTTTATCCAGACACTGATTTCCATGGTGGAGATATACTGTACATTCCTTCTGTGTAGGTCCGTGTTGGATCAGTTAGCAGGACAGATGTTCTGACTGAACAGACTCTGTGAAGCACACCGCATTTCTGAACAAAACATTCTAGCTAGGAGGGATGCACAACTTTGTCATGTTGGTTCATCCACAGCATCACTGCCTCTCTCCAACTCCTCCAACAATGGTGTCAATTTCCATTTCCTCCAGGAAGGAGACGCTAAAGTCATGTACCAGAGTCAGACAGTAGACTCAGGGGTTATTAGCCTGTTAGCCTGTTGGTCCTACTGGACTGAACTGCTGGAATGGTCCTTTAAGTCCTTTGGTCCCTCTATGCATATGCAGATTAGTACAGACATCAGTGTGTGTGAGACATGTGATGTGTGTGTATGAGTGTTGGTGCAACAATGACAACAAGATAACAGTAATAACAGTAATAAACCAACAATTATCATTATTATCATTGTTAATCTCATTATCATTTAAAATCAAAAGCTGAGTCAGTGTGTCAGTTTCACACATTTCTGTGTTTTCTGCAGGTCTGGTCCAGTGCAATGGATTCTTCCCAGTGACCCAGTGGGACCTGAACGCCCACCAGACCAAACAATCCCTGCTGGAGGCCATAGCCAACCTGCCACAGGAAGGAGGAGAAAGACGTTACTACACAGGTAATTTAACAGCAGGCTGTCTGATCCACACCAGCTTTACACTGTGAGGGACTGAGGCAGAGACTCTGATTAGATCCAAATATATTTACTTTCTGTATTTAGGTCTGTCAGCGGTGGAAAGAGAAGCTGTCAGTGATCCATATTTTGTACAAAATTTTAACTTAAAGTATTTATAGTATAGTATATAGTAATATATTGAATATATCCAGCAATTTGTGAATGAAATTCACTCCCTTGACAGATCAAGAAAACTGTGTCTCTGCTAACAAATAACATCTTCAGAACAGACTTCAGATAAAATTAGTAAGAAGTATTTTCATTTATAGTGATTCCAGAAATATTAAAGGAAAATTCTGGTTTATTTGAACCTGATATATTTCCCATAAATGTGGCCATTGTGGCTCTATGTGTGATGCTAACTTTGTTCTCTCAGCTCCGTTACATGATTCCTAACTGGACAGGATACGAACAAGCAAACATGAGATTGTTTTAGTTTTTCCCTGTTAAGATGTCCTAACCTGCTCCGTGCATCAGTGAACAGGCTAAATACGGCAAGCCATATGGATCAAAACGTCTAATTTGATGTTCACATTATGTCTAATTTATATGTCTTAAGATGACAGAAAATTCCCCGTTAACACGTCCATTTTGAACGTCTTAAGTCGTTTTGACCATTAAGGCTTCCGTTCTATTGGTGGACATCAACATAGCCGCTCCTTTTTGACTAGGGACGGCGTAGGGCTGAATGTTTGCCTACGCTGTGGTCACGTGGACGTTTGGACTACGGATCTATCACATGTCTTATACACAACTGTGATTTAGTATGTGGGAGGATCAACTGTGCAGACAGATGCTTTTAGGGTTTAATGTTGTAAGTTGTAAATTAATGGTGAATGGTCTCCTCTGCATCATTAATGATTGATTTTGAATTGATAAAATATTATGCTCAAACTTTATTTGCATATGTGGCGTATAGGATATTTATGTGTATTTGCCCACTTGCTTGTAGCTATGTGTTATTTTATATACAGTACGCACTTTATCTTGTATCTTTACAGATACTCTCATTCAATTTAATGTGTTTCTGATTTGAGTAAAAGGCAGGAGAGCAAGTGTGGGCTGCGCTGCGTTCTTCAGTTACTCACTGAGAATATCAGTAAAGCCACTGAAGAGCAGCCAAATCACTGTTCGTTTTCATTTATTCTTTCAGGAGGGTAAATGTCACCTAAGCACCTTCAGATTTTATCAGTAGTACATTTGTTTATATAGTTTGTGTTGTGCTTCCTTACATTGAGGGAACTGTGACGTTAGGTAACTGCATATGAGTGGACGCAACCGTTACTAATGCTAACGTAGCTCCTCAGGGATTGAAGCTGTTATCTTTTAATTCTAACAATCTAACCTGTAACAACACATTAGTGAAGGTTTTAGAGACTATGACTGTTGGTAGTTATTGTTGATCTCCTTCAGCTTAATCATTGTTTTCACCTCCTTTATTTCCTCATGTGTTCCTCATGTCCTCATGTATTGATGAAGCAGGAAAGTCGATCAGTGTCTGATCAGCTGTTGAAATGTGTCTGCTGGGTGTTGACAGACACCCTCAACCTTACGGGTCTGTTTAAATACGTATTTTGCCACAATTTGGTCAAATAATCAGATAATTTCATCCGTTATTACTGCGATTAGTTCATTCTGATAAATATTATGACTAACCATTATGACACGTATTTTTTAAAATGTTGATGTCCACAATAATCATCTTTCTCATTGTGATCCTTTTATTTGTAATCTTTTGCATGTCTGTGTGCTGCTGCGTGTCTGAGTGTGTGTGTGTTGTGCAGACATCTGTGTAGGTGCATATTACTGTCTTGGTAATGTGCCTTAAAATACACACACCCACTCACAGACACACACACACACACACACACACACACACACACACACACACACACACACACACACACACACTCACTCACACACACTCACACACACTCACACACACACACACACACACACACACACACACACACTCACACACTCACTCACACACACACACACACACACACACACACACACACACAGTGTGACTGAGGATTCTGGGAAAGAAAATGTGATGACAACACGTAACCGTGGTGATAACAGTGTGTAAGTCTCTATCATCCAGCTGTATAGTCATGAAACTGCTCAGTGTGTATCTTGGAAACTTGCAGACATGAACCATTTTATACTAAGTTTCTTCTTCTCTACAGGAACAGATGCTGAGCTGGATATAGATCTCTATGCAGTTCACCATAATGCTGCTACAGGCCGATAGTTTCTGTGTTTACTTTCATTCAGACTCACAAACAAACTTTTAAAGAGATTCGTGTCAAAATCATATTTATGTGGAAAGCTGTAGGAGTCTCAGCAGCTCGCCCTGATGTTCATCATTGTGTGTAATAAACGTCTTTTACTGAATCCCTTGAATCTCTATAACAGAGCTGAGAGAACAAAGTTAGCCTGACACATAGAGACACAATGGCCACATTTATGGGAAATACATCAGGTTGAAATGAACCAGAATGTTCCTTTAATAATAATGTTATTGTAATAGTCTTATGATTATTAATATTGTGATATAACATTATTGTTATAGTATCATGGTGTAATGTTATATATCACAGACTGCTGATGCTGTTATAGTGATAGTGATTATAATAATTATAATAATACAAATAAAAGTCTCACAATAGAATTTGAAGCTCTGTGATTGGATGTTTCTGACTGAAATGCATCTTGGGAGTCGTAGTTAACTTCTCTTTCAGTTTTTATGTCTACAGGCTTCTAGCTTTGACTTTTTATCAAAGAACCAGATATTTTGTTACACAGGTGTTAAAGTGCTGCAGCTGTCGGTCACCTAACAGTCTATGAACAAAGTAACGGGACTTTTATGTCTGGAACAAGCAACACATGAAATAAAGTCTCTGTATCTTTTAAAGCCTCTTTATTTCTGTCATACAGGAAGAGCTCTGAACTACATCCAATATGATTTGTTTCAACCCAATAAGGGAACGCGTTCAGACTCCCAAAAAATTCTCATCCTGATTACTGATGAAGAGTCTGAGGACGACGTATCCCGCCCCTCACAGCACCTGAGAGACTCTGACATTGAGATCTACACTATTGGTGATTGACTTTCTCTCTGCAACTCTGAAACTACATTATTTTACCATGAAAGAATAACATGACATTAACATGAATTAAACATGATATTTTGCTACAATGAAAACGTTAGTTAGTAAGACTCTTAAGATGATGTGTATGACTACATTTATAGTTTATATCATTTAATGTCTTACATTATTAAATCAAGTCTTTTAATAGTGGGCTGAAATGAATTAAACCAATCTGCTGCTCACAAGGAAGAAAGTAAATCTAAATATGTGGTGTGCTTTGGTAGTGATAATGAAGGACATATGATTTCTGTTTAATGGGATTAAAAATGCACAACCATCAGCATGTTCTGTCAATTCAGGTTTAATTAAGGAGCAGGAAGCAGCAGGAAACAATAATTTTATTACTTTTCCAACCAAATTGTTTTCTTATTTTAAGTTTTTATGGTTCAGTTTTAACATTTTTCTCTCAGGTGTAAAGAATGTAAACGAGACTCAGCTGAGGACCATCGCCTCAGATCCTGATGAAATTCACATGTTCAGTGTCATCGACCCCTCGTTCCTCCTGGACATCGTTGCCAACCTCAACATCAACCTCTGTAACAGTGTCAACAGCTCAGGTAGGCAAAGAGTCTGTTATCATCAAACAGTGATACATGTTAACACCACACTGATCTGCTGGTGTCAGAATTAATCTTTAGATATCAAGTTTTAAAAGCTGTTTTGGATTCTTACAGTTAGATATAAAGTTATCTTACTGCTGGTTAGTTCTTTATTTTAATCTATCAGAATATTGTCAGACTCAGGTATGATAACAGAGAAAAGATCAGAAAACTCATCTATAAAACCAACAATGTATATTTATTATGAAGCTTTATTTATCCAGGAATCTCATTGAGATTATGGGGGTGAAATCCAGTGTTTTTATAAAGCCTTTAGAAAGCCAGCCAGGGAGAACTTGTTGACACGTATTCACATAGTTGTTAATAATCCACAACTCCACAGAAGGGCAGAGATCCGTTCATTCATCTTTTGACCATCCAAAAGAAATCTGACTGAGCTTCTCTCAAATGGACGAACTTGGTAATATCCAACCTGTTGTTCTGTTACATTAACACAGTTCATACGTTTACACGGTCAAAAACCTGATTAGTTCAACTCTTAACTTTCTTCTGACTTTCTTCTAACGTAAGTGTCGTTTCTTAAAGCAAGCGTGAACTTTGTAACCTTCTGCCCATGTGCAGTAACCACGTCTCAATATGAGCTCACTATTCAAACAATTTACTCATTTCAATAAACAAACATAATTCATGAGGTAATAAATATATTCTCTTCCTTGCAATAACATGAAATATAACAAAACTCAATTCTACTTACAGTCAATTATGGCTCTTACAGACATCTGAGTCTGTTTTGCAAGAGAGACCTGAGAACAGGTTACATATACACAGGATCACAATACGACAGTTCATTCACATCACAGTCACAAAATAATCATCATACATACTGACAGACACACGACTTAAAACAGTCACAAATATGATGAAGAATAGCAGCTAGTAAAACTAAAAGTTTCTCTAACTTTAACTGGGCACTCACACCAAGAGATTGATGAGCAGCAGCAGGGGGCGCTCTGGTCACCAGCTGCTCACTGCCGCCTTCTAGTGGTCATCAGCAGGGGGCGCTCTGGTCGCTGGCTGCTCACTGCCGCCTTCTAGCGGTCATCAGCAGGGGGCGCTCTGGTCGCCGGCTGCTCACTGCCGCCTTCTAGTGGTCATCAGCAGGGGGCGCTCTGGTCACCAGCTGCTCACTGCCGCCTTCTAGCAGTCATCAGCAGGGGGCGCTCTGGTCGCCAGCTGCTCACTGCCGCCTTCTAGTGGTCATCAGCAGGGGGCGCTCTGGTCGCCAGCTGCTCACTGCCGCCTTCTAGCGGTCATCAGCAGGGGGCGCTCTGGTCGCCAGCTGCTCACTGCCGCCTTCTAGTGGTCATCAGCAGGGGGCGCTCTGGTCGCCAGCTGCTCACTGCCGCCTTCTAGTGGTCATCAGCAGGGGGCGCTCTGGTCGCTGGCTGCTCACTGCAGCCCTCTAGCGGTCATCAGCAGGGGGCGGGTCGTTCAAGCAGTGCTGCAGACATCACGTTCAGCAAAGAAAGCAAGGCCTTATAAATGAAGACACAGTCTGCTGCTGCCTTCTAGATGCCAGTGACGACCATCCAACCTTTTCATATAACTCCATCATTTTTTATTACTAGTGGAGGCTCGCTGGCTGTGCTTCCCTCCAATCATGCTACAGCTAACGCCCACTAGCCTCCCAGTTAGCCCCGACTCTCCGTTTGGATCCAACCAGAGCACCGAGCCCCGGTTAGTTATTCAGGTTAAAGTGGGAAGAAGCAGCAGGTCTGTCGGGCAGCTGAGTGAAGTGCAGCCTGTGGAGGAAACACCGGGACCGCCAGGTTGAAACAGTCCAGGAGGAGCTGCTGGGTTCGGCTGCACAGATAGGAAACACCTCGGCTGACAGGATGTACCACTCTGTTTGGAAACATTTTTTCTTCTTCTTCTTTTTGGTTTATAACAGCAGTTGGCAACCAGCGTATTAGGTGCATTACTGCCACCCTCTGCTTCAGACTGTGGACCAAAGATTAAATCCTGCACATTAATCCTGTCTGTCTAATAAACTCAAAGAAAACTACTGCTGCTCCCACTTGGCAGGTTCATTAATGCTTTAATTTTTTAAATGCTGAGCTCCTGAACTCCAGTCTTCCTTGGTTCTTCCTTCATATATTGTCTTCTTGATCATACTTAGTAGAACCTATGATTGCATGTGTAATAGTCTCCTCAGCCAGGTGGAAAAAATGTGTATATATAATATCTGATATTGGTAAAATATCGAATATTGTACATCCCTAAAACACATATACAGCAGGATGTTTCTGTGATTTAAACAGCCGTCTGTGCAGATTACGCTTCACTAAATGCAACAGAAATAGACTTGAAGTGTAAAAAAAGACGGGGGGTCTACATGTCACAGTACAAGAGAAAGCAGGAGTAGTAGTAGTTTTGAGTTAGAATATACTGTATGTATATGATATTTAATCATTCACATTAACAGTGTAAACAGACCAGTTTGCTGCTCTCTGTCAGCTCAGTGTCAACATGATGATCAGATGTACTGACTTCAGACTAGTGATCAGTTTCTTTAGGATTTTATCAATACTACTACTCTTATTGATACTCCTTATCAGTCCAGTTCTTTATTGATACTGCTTGAAACAAGCAGAACCAAAACCAGATTTTACCATCCAATAATCTCACTCCTTGTTTTCTTCAAGTACCGATAAAAGAACTGACCTTAAAAATATCTCAGGTTTTTACTGTTTAATACTGGATCCAATTCAGAACCAGGTTTCAGGGGGCATCCCTACCTCAGACCAGCGTTAACAATTACAGTTCACTGTAGTCTGAGCTGAGGTCTGATAGCATGAGCTGCTACTGCTGAAAGCAATAATCTGACAGAGGAAAACAGGAGGAGTCTAATTCAGATTAGCTGTAGCTTCATCCATTTTTCTCCTGTGAACAGAGTTATGAGGGGGCGTGACTACCTTATAACAGAGAGATGCCTCCTTTTAAAGTTGTACATATTTATTTCTGGTATCATGCATTGCTGTCCACCACAGTGTCATTCTTCATGCTACCACAAGATGGAGCCTGAGTAAGACAAGTTCAAATCCTACAAATAGCTTGAAATATTTTCTGTAAATAAAGACTTGAGTCAGGTATGAATGTGCTCTCTCTCTCTTTATCAGTTCTTACTTTCAAATTCAGAAAAAGTTTTATTGGTATGAATGTTGCAGGTAAATATTCCCCAAACTAATGATGGTTCTCTCTCTCCAGACTCTGTCAGGCTGGTGAATGGGACTAGTCTGTGTTCAGGGAGACTGGAGGTGAAGTCTGAGCAGTCGTGGTCCTCAGTGTGTGAAGCTGACTTTGACCAGCAGGATGCAGAGGTGGTCTGTAGGGAGCTCGGCTGTGGGGCTCCTTCAGTCCTCCAGGGGGCGCTCTATGGAGAAGTGGAGGTTCCAATGTGGACCAAAGAGTTCCAGTGTGGAGGCCATGAGTCTGCTCTCCTGGACTGTGGAAGATCAGACTCAGCTAGAAGCACCTGCTCACCTGGCAAAGCTGTTGGACTCACCTGCTCAGGTAGAAGAGGAGCTGCAGCTTTGATTTGGCTTCATTTCTGTTCTAATGAAACTCACTTTATTCTTTTACTGATGACTCTCTTGTTTCTGTTCAGAGTCTGTCAGGTTGGTGGGAGGAGCCAGTCGCTGTGCAGGTACACTGGAGGTGAAACAGGGAGAGTGGAGACCAGTGTGTGACTGTGACTGGACCCTGAAGGCAGCAGCTGCAGCCTGCAGAGATCTGGACTGTGGCTCTGCTGTTTCAACAGGAAGCAGAAATGAAGCCTCAGACAGATCTGTATGGAGGATCAGTTCTGACTGTGTTCATTCTGGATCTGCACTGAGGGAATGTGCATCATCATCTTCCTCTTCCTCCATCGTGGAGCTCACCTGCTCAGGTAAGTCCATCAGTGACATCATCTATGACAGTAATATTTTCCTTCCTCTGTCACAGTGATAGTCAGTGGCAGTAGCGGACTGTGGGGTCTTGCACACACACACACACACACACACACACACACCTCTTCTATACAGAGAAACACATTATAGCCATAAAGACGCCTTTGCCTTTACTTTTTTACAGTTAGCTGGCATAAAGCCACCTCCGTGTGAGCTTTTCATAGCGTAGCGGCGTTCTGGATTCAGAGGCGTGACGGAGATCAGACTGATCAGAGCTGTAAACTCTGCCATAAGCAAGTAAAGAGACGTTACTAGGACGAGGGGAGGACATTTCTCTTTGTTTGACAACGTTAAAAGTTAAGTTAGACTTTTCTGTCGGCTTCCCGACTCATTTTAAAGAAGACGAGACAGAGAGAGAGAGAGAGAGCAGCTGTGGTCGAGTGAGCTAGAGAGTGAATGGAGAGAGGGAGCGCTAGTAACGTTAGTGAGGAAGCTGATGAATCAGATCATTAAAACGTTATTTTCTGATTGTTTCACAACGGTTACTTTCCAAAGCACAAACACACCTGCATCCCCGCACACCTCCTCAACCCTGCAGCTGTACGCCGCACCGCCTGATGTGGTCTGAATACGGGCTAAACAACAGCGTCAGCTCCCGGTCCCGCCGTGCCGGCTGTCACACAGAACAGCAAGGCGGATTACAGGCGCAGTATTCTCGCTTTGAACAGCTGTGTAAAAGAGGCTGAAGTGCACTCATCACCAACAACTAACATCTAAGCAATATAAAAACTACGTCATTAAGAATAAGTCCATTACAAAATCACCTTCTGACACCTGTTAACAAATGTACTCAAAGCACCGGCTCAACAAGCTGAAACTATGCTAACCTGGTTATTTCTCCCACACATGCATTAGCTAAACTGCCAACCCGGTCTTCCTATGGTAAACGTTCACTCATGTTGCTCAACAAAAAGACAATAAAGGAAAGATTTTCTGAAAGATAGAAATTAGGCCATATTTCTCACAGCAGCAAAGTCCAGCATTACCAACAACAATCTTAATCACCTCTATAGATAATTAATACAGCAGGACTCACCAGTCACTGGAAAACAAAATCCATCCTCCGTTCCTTTCTGCAATGCCTGCCTGCATGAGTCCTGCGTGAGTCCAGCGTGAGTCCTGCGTGAGTCCTGCGTGAGTCCCGCGTGAGTCCCGCGTGAGTCCAGCGTGAGTCCAGCGTGAGTCCAGCGTGAATCCAGCGTGAGTCCCATGTGAGTCCAGCGTGAGTCCTACGTGAGTCCTGCGTGAGTCCTGCGTGAGTCCCATGTGAGTCCAGCGTGAATCCAGCGTGAGTCCTACGTGAGTCCTACGTGAGTCCTGCGCGAGTCCCGCGTGAGTCCCATGTGAGTCCAGCGTGAATCCAGCGTGAGTCCCATGTGAGTCCAGCGTGAGTCCTACGTGAGTCCTACGTGAGTCCTGCGTGAGTCCTACGTGAGTCCAGCGTGAGTCCTACGTGAGTCCTGCGTGAGTCCAGCGTGAGTCCCGCGCGAGTCCAGCGTGAGTCCAGTGCGAGTCCCGCGCGAGTCCAGCGCGAGTCCTGCGCGAGTCCTGTGCGAGTCCTGCATGCTTCTTCTTGGCGTGCAAGGTACAAGGCTGTAACAATGAGTCTCATCAGAACATCCCGGTTCTTCTTCACCTGTTCATTGTGCTTCTTTGTGCTGATGGTTCTTGCAAAGTCCAGAGCCTCATCAGTCCTGACGCCCAAAAAGCTTCAATTTCACAGCACAATCTATGTGACTCTTTGATTTACCGTGCTTCTCACCTGACGTCTGGGCTGCTTCTATGTGTTTCTCTTTCCCACAATGCTCCCACAAGATGGAGCCTGAGTAAGACAACTTCAAATCCTACAAATAGCTTGAAATATTTTCTATAAATAAAGACTTGAGTCAGGTATGAATGTGCTCTCTCTCTTTATCAGTTCTTACTTTCAAATTCAGAAAAAGTTTTATTGGTATGAATGTTGCAGGTAAATATTCCCCAAACTAATGATGGTTCTCTCTCTCCAGACTCTGTCAGGCTGGTGAATGGGAATAGTCTGTGTTCAGGCAGACTGGAGGTGAAGTCTGAGCAGTCGTGGTCCTCAGTGTGTGAAGCTGACTTTGACCAGCAGGATGCAGAGGTGGTCTGTAGGGAGCTCGGCTGTGGGGCTCCTTCAGTCCTCCAGGGGGCGCTCTATGGAGAAGTGGAGGCTCCGATGTGGACCAAAGAGTTCCAGTGTGGAGGCCATGAGTCTGCTCTCCTGGACTGTGGAAGATCAGACTCAGCTAGAAGCACCTGCTCACCTGGCAAAGCTGTTGGACTCACCTGCTCAGGTAGAAGAGGAGCTGCAGCTTTGATTTGGCTTCATTTCTGTTCTAATGAAACTCACTTTATTCTTTTACTGATGACTCTCTTGTTTCTGTTCAGAGCCTGTCAGGTTGGTGGGAGGAGCCAGTCGCTGTGCAGGTACACTGGAGGTGAAACTGGGAGAGTGGAGACCAGTGTGTGACTGTGACTGGACCCTGAAGGAAGCAGCTGCAGCCTGCAGAGTTCTGGACTGTGGCTCTGCTGTTTCAACAGGAAGCAGAAATGAAGCCTCACGCAGATCTGTATGGAAGATCAGATCTGACTGTGTTCATTCTGGATCTGCACTGAGGGACTGTGCATCATCATCTTCCTCTTCCTCCATCATGGAGCTCACCTGCTCAGGTAAGTCCATCAGTGACATCATCTATGGTAGTAATATTTTCCTTCCTCTGTCACAGTGATAGTCAGTGGCAGTAGCGGACTGTGGGGTCTTGCACACACACACACACACACACACCTCTTTATACAGAGAAATGCATTATAGCCATAAAGACGCCTTTGCCTTTACTTTTTTACAGTGACCGGCATAAAGCCACCTCCGTGTGAGCTTTTCATAGCGTAGCGGCGTTCTGGATTCAGAGGCGTGACAGAGATCAGACTGATCAGAGCTGTAAACTCTGCCATAAGCAAGTAAAGAGACGTTACTAGGACGAGGGGAGGACATTTCTCTTTGTTTGACAACGTTAAAAGTTAAGTTAGACTTTTCTGTCGACTTCCCGACTCATTTTAAAAAAGAGGAGAGAGAGAGAGAGAGAGAGAGAGAGCAGCTGTGGTCGAGTGAGTTAGAGAGTGAATGGAGAGAGGGAGCGCTAGTAACGTTAGTGAGGAAACAATATAAAAACTACGTCATTAAGAATAAGTCCATTACAAAATCACCTTCTGACACCTGTTAACAAATGTACTCAAAGCAGCGGCTCAACAAGCTGAAACTATGCTAACCTGGTTATTTCTCCCACACATGCATTAGCTAAACTGCCAACCCGGTCTTCCGATGGTAAACGTTCACTCATGTTGCTCAACAAAAAGACAATAAAGGAAAGATTTTCTGAAAGATAGAAATTAGGCCATATTTCTCACAGCAGCAAAGTCCAGCATTACCAACAACAATCTTAATCACCTCTATAGATAATTAATACAGCAGGACTCACCAGTCACTGGAAAACAAAATCCATCCTCCGTTCCTTTCTGCAATGCCTGCCTGCATGAGTCCTGCGTGAGTCCTGCGTGAGTCCTTTATAAGTAGCTCACATGCTGAAAAATTGTGTTACTCTTGCTCGATTTTTCACAATTATCTATTATGCACGTATATGTCTTTATGCTTGCATGCGTATACATATGCCTGTCTTTGTGAAGCACTTTGGTGCAAAACCTGTTTGCATTTAAAGTGCTATATAAATAAAATAAACTTGAAACTAAAATTCAGAAAAAGCTTTATTGGTATGAATGTTGCAGGTAAATATTCCCCAAACTAATGATGGTTCTCTCTCTCCAGACTCTGTCAGGCTGGTGAATGGGACTAGTCTGTGTTCAGGCAGACTGGAGGTGAAGTCTGAGCAGTCGTGGTCCTCAGTGTGTGAAGCTGACTTTGACCAGCAGGATGCAGAGGTGGTCTGTAGGGAGCTTGGCTGTGGGGCTCCTTCAGTCCTCCAGGGGGCGCTCTATGGAGAAGTGGAGGCTCCGATGTGGACCAAAGAGTTCCAGTGTGGAGGCCATGAGTCTGCTCTCCTGGACTGTGGAAGATCAGACTCAGCTAGAAGCACCTGCTCACCTGGCAAAGCTGTTGGACTCACCTGCTCAGGTAGAAGAGGAGCTGCAGCTTTGATTTGGCTTCATTTCTGTTCTAATGACACTCACTTTATTCTTTTACTGATGACTCTCTTGTTTCTGTTCAGAGTCTGTCAGGTTGGTGGGAGGAGCCAGTCGCTGTGCAGGTACACTGGAGGTGAAAAAGGGAGAGTGGAGACCAGTGTGTGACTGTGACTGGACCCTGAAGGCAGCAGCTGTAGTCTGCAGAGATCTGGACTGTGGCTCTGCTGTTTCAACAGGAAGCAGAAATGAAGCCTCAGACAGATCTGTATGGAGCATCAG
The DNA here is from genome assembly GCF_914725855.1 of Thunnus albacares. NCBI lineage: Eukaryota > Metazoa > Chordata > Actinopteri > Scombriformes > Scombridae > Thunnus > Thunnus albacares. The sequence continues at coordinate 27,731,731 of NC_058125.1, read as the reverse complement.
TTCTGACTGTGTTCATTCTGGATCTGCACTGAGGGAATGTGCATCATCATCTTCCTCTTCCTCCATCATGGAGCTCACCTGCTCAGGTAAGTCCATCAGTGACATCATCTATGACAGTAATATTTTCCTTCCTCTGTCACAGTGATAGTCAGTGGCAGTAGCGGACTGTGGGGTCTTGCACACACACACACACACGCACACACACACCTCTTCTATACAGAGAAACGCATTATAGCCATAAAGACGTCTTTGCCTTTACTTTTTTACAGTGAGTCGGCATAAAGCCGCCTCCGTGTGAGCTTTTCATAGCGTAGCGGCGTTCTGGATTCAGAGGCGTGACGGAGATCAGACTGATCAGAGCTGTAAACTCTGCCATAAGCAAGTAAAGAGACGTTACTAGGACGAGGGGAGGACATTTCTCTTTGTTTGACAACGATAAAAGTTAAGTTAGACTTTTCTGTCGGCTTCCCGACTCATTTTAAAAAAGACGAGAGAGAGAGAGAGAGCAGCTGTGGTCGAGTGAGCTAGAGAGTGAATGGAGAGAGGGAGCGCTAGTAACGTTAGTGAGGAAACAATATAAAAACTACGTCATTAAGAATAAGTCCATTACAAAATCACCTTCTGACACCTGTTAACAAATGTACTCAAAGCACCGGCTCAACAAGCTGAAACTATGCTAACCTGGTTATTTCTCCCACACATGCATTAGCTAAACTGCCAACCCGGTCTTCCGATGGTAAACGTTCACTCATGTTGCTCAACAAAAAGACAATAAAGGAAAGATTTTCTGAAAGATAGAAATTAGGCCATATTTCTCACAGCAGCAAAGTCCAGCATTACCAACAACAATCTTAATCACCTCTATAGATAATTAATACAGCAGGACTCACCAGTCACTGGAAAACAAAATCCATCCTCCGTTCCTTTCTGCAATGCCTGCCTGCGTGAGTCCTGCGTGAGTCCTGCGTGAGTCCAGCGTGAGTCCTGCGTGAGTCCCGCGTGAGTCCCGCGTGAGTCCAGCGTGAGTCCCGCGTGAGTCCAGCGTGAGTCCAGCGTGAATCCAGCGTGAGTCCCATGTGAGTCCAGCGTGAGTCCTACGTGAGTCCTGCGTGAGTCCAGCGTCAGTCCTACGTGAGTCCTGCGTGAGTCCTGCATGAGTCCTGCATGAGTCCCGCGCGAGTCCCGCGTGAGTCCCATGTGAGTCCAGCGTGAGTCCTACGTGAGTCCTGCGTGAGTCCTGCGTGAGTCCTGCGTGAGTCCTGCGTGAGTCCAGTGTGAGTCCAGCGTGAATCCAGCGTGAGTCCCATGTGAGTCCAGCGTGAGTCCTACGTGAGTCCTGCGTGAGTCCAGCGTGAGTCCAGCGTGAGTCCTGCGTGAGTCCAGCGTGAGTCCCGCACGAGTCCAGCGTGAATCCAGCGTGAGTCCCATGTGAGTCCAGCGTGAGTCCTACGTGAGTCCTGCGTGAGTCCTGCGTGAGTCCCGCGCGAGTCCCGCGTGAGTCCCATGTGAGTCCAGCGTGAGTCCTGCGTGAGTCCCGCGTGAGTCCCGTGTGAGTCCAGCGTGAGTCCCGCGTGAGTCCTGCGTGAGTCCAGTGTGAGTCCAGCGTGAGTCCTGCGTGAGTCCTACGTGAGTCCAGCGTGAGTCCTACGTGAGTCCTGCGTGAGTCCAGCGTGAGTCCCGCACGAGTCCAGCGTGAGTCCAGTGCGAGTCCCGCGCGAGTCCAGCGCGAGTCCTGCGCGAGTCCTGTGCGAGTCCTGCATGCTTCTTCTTGGCGTGCAAGGTACAAGGCTGTAATAATGAGTCTCATCAGAACATCCCGGTTCTTCTTCACCTGTTCATTGTGCTTCTTTGTGCTGATGGTTCTTGCAAAGTCCAGAGCCTCATCAGTCCTGACGCCCAAAAAGCTTCAATTTCACAGCACAATCTATGTGACTCTTTGATTTACCGTGCTTCTCACCTGACGTCTGGGCTGCTTCTATGTGTTTCTCTTTCCCACAATGCTCCCACAAGATGGAGCCTGAGTAAGACAACTTCAAATCCTACAAATAGCTTGAAATATTTTCTATAAATAAAGACTTGAGTCAGGTATGAATGTGCTCTCTCTCTTTATCAGTTCTTACTTTCAAATTCAGAAAAAGTTTTATTGGTATGAATGTTGCAGGTAAATATTCCCCAAACTAATGATGGTTCTCTCTCTCCAGACTCTGTCAGGCTGGTGAATGGGAATAGTCTGTGTTCAGGCAGACTGGAGGTGAAGTCTGAGCAGTCGTGGTCCTCAGTGTGTGAAGCTGACTTTGACCAGCAGGATGCAGAGGTGGTCTGTAGGGAGCTCGGCTGTGGGGCTCCTTCAGTCCTCCGGGGGGCGCTCTATGGAGAAGTGGAGGCTCCGATGTGGACCAAAGAGTTCCAGTGTGGAGGCCATGAGTCTGCTCTCCTGGACTGTGGAAGATCAGACTCAGCTAGAAGCACCTGCTCACCTGGCAAAGCTGTTGGACTCACCTGCTCAGGTAGAAGAGGAGCTGCAGCTTTCATTTGGCTTCATTTCTGTTCTAATGAAACTCACTTTATTCTTTTACTGATGACTCTCTTGTTTCTGTTCAGAGCCTGTCAGGTTGGTGGGAGGAGCCAGTCGCTGTGCAGGTACACTGGAGGTGAAACAGGGAGAGTGGAGACCAGTGGAGGACTCTGACTGGACCCTGAAGGAAGCAGCTGCAGCCTGCAGAGATCTGGACTGTGGCTCTGCTGTTTCAACAGGAAGCAGAAATGAAGCCTCACGCAGATCTGTATGGGGGATCAGTTCTGACTGTGTTCAGTCTGGATCTGCACTGAGGGACTGTGCATCATCATCTTCCTCTTCCTCCATCATGGAGCTCACCTGCTCAGGTAAGTCCATCAGTGACATCATCTATGACAGTAATATTTTCCTTCCTCTGTCACAGTGATAGTCAGTGGCAGTAGTGGACTGTGGCGTCTTGCACACACACACACACACACACACACACACACACACACACATACACACACACCTCTTCTATAAAGAGAAATGCATTATAGCCATAAAGACGCCTTTACCTTTACTTTTTTACAGTGAGCCGGCATAAAGCCGCCTCCGTGTGAGCTTTTCATAGCGTAGCGGCGTTCTGGATTCAGAGGCGTGACAGAGATCAGACTGATCAGAGCTGTAAACTCTGCCATAAGCAAGTAAAGAGACGTTACTAGGACGAGGGGAGGACATTTCTCTTTGTTTGACAACGTTAAAAGTTAAGTTAGACTTTTCTGTCGGCTTCCCGACTCGTTTTAAAAAAGACGAGAGAGAGAGAGAGAGAGAGCAGCTGTGGTCGAGTGAGCTAGAGAGTGAATGGAGAGAGGGAGCGCTAGTAACGTTAGTGAGGAAACAATATAAAAACTACGTCATTAAGAATAAGTCCATTACAAAATCACCTTCTAACACCTGTTAACAAATGTACTCAAAGCACCGGCTCAACAAGCTGAAACTATGTTAACCTGGTTATTTCGCGTCCTGCGTGAGTCCTGCGCGAGTCCTGCGCGAGTCTTGCGCGAGGTCTGCGCGAGTCTTGTGCGAGTCCAGTGCGAATCCAGCGCGAGTCCTGCGCGAGTCTTGTGCGAGTCCAGCGCGAGGTCTGCGCGAGTCCAGCGCGAGTCCAGCGCGAGTCCTGCGTGAGTCCTGCGTGAGGTCAACGTGAGGTCAACGTGAGGTCAACGCGAGTCCTGCGTGAGGCCTGCGTTAGGTCTGCGTGAGTCCTGCGTGAGTCCTACGTGAGTCCTGCGTGAGTCCTGCGTGAGTCCTGCGTGCCCCAAACGAAGAAATACCTGCGCTTATTGGTTGATATGATGACATCAGCTGGTTAATGTTGATTGGTTAATTTTGTTGTCACACTATATTTATGCCATGTATGTTTTCTATGAGTGGAGCCGTATGGAGAAGCACAGGCAGAGGCAGACACATCCAGTTCTAGCTCCAAATACTGGGTTTATGGTTATGATAGTAACTGAAATCAAACAAAATCATTTTTAAAAATCATATAAATCATTTAAATAACTAATTGAATAAAATTAATTTAATAATAACATTATAATTACTAATTTGTAATATTTATGAACTAATAATGACACCTCTCATAAATGGTCGGGCCTGCAGAGAAGGTCCTGAAGGTCCTGACGGACCTCCTCTGGTCGCTGGTTTCCATTGGACTGAACTGTAAACTTATCCAAGACGACGGCATCCTAAAGGGTAGAGAAGTTAGCTTGTTCCTGGAGGCTCATTGCTTCAAACTGAGACAATCTGCAGCTTTAAGCAACCTGCTGTGGTTCACTCACACACCCTGCAGTTCTCCTGAGCAGCTCAGTCACATCCACCTTACAAGCAACAACTACATTACTAATTAATATACTTGTTGCTCGCAGCCTAAACAAATAAGCAACTGTTTGCTAACAAGTTCAATATATCAAGTTAAAAGCTGATGATATGTCAGTGTTGTGTTCACTACTTGTTTCTGATGGAAACTATTGTGCCTGCAGTGTTGTATGAATGTCTTATTAACATGTTGATCAGCTGTTTTCTGTCTGATCTGAAGGCAGCTGAGGATGTTAATCTGTTTCCTCCTCTGCTCTCTGACTCCTCTGTATTACACATGAATGTAGGAGTTCTCTGTGTTGTGTGATCACCTCTCACTGATCAACGTTCATTTATTTGAACCAAAGCCGTTTCTACTCAAACCAAATCTGCATCATATTCCATCTGCATATATATGACAACAAATTCTACTTTTTACTCATAAAAAACTTCATTTAAGGAATTTAGCTGCATTAACATCAAGATCAAAACAAACATCCAAAGTATAAACAAAATAAAATATTTTGAACAAAATGTTTTGAATAAACTATAAATTGATGAACAAGAATAAACATAAAATTGAGTGTAATAAAGTGACACCAGCAAGATCAAGTCTGATCCCAAATCAGACAACTACAGTATTATTTTTAGGGCCTAATGAAACTAAAGGTAAAGTTATCATCATCATCATCACTGAAGGATAAGTCCTTTTGCAAACCATAGTGACAGTGCATCAAATATGTGTGTAAACATTGTTCTTGATCTAGTGATGTCACTGTCAGACTGTCAGACTTGACCGACTCAGCCATCAACGTCAGTACGTCAACATGTGAGAATCTGATGATGACTGTGAAACTGGTTTGTTGTGAGCAGGGCTGTAGTGGTAAAAAAGCTTGAGTAAACCCTACCTTACCTCAGCCACACTGTCTATATGCTCCTTAATATAGATCCATGTTTGTAATATAAATAAACAACTCAACTGACTTAAGAGGAACTCATTTCCTCAAACTTAAAGCCAAATCAAGACAACAGTTTGACTTCTAGATGAATCAGCATTTAGTGTTTATAACAGAAACTATCTGTCAGTTTTAGTGCTGTGTTTCCAACAGTTACTGAGGTCACCCACCTTTTAACAGCTGTAGAAATCATCATGTTAATAGAGTTGTTGTGTAGTGTTAGTGCCTGTATTCAAAGATCTGTTAGTCCTTTTATAGCAGGTTTTAATCTTGTGCTTTGACTTTTGTTTGTTAGGATGTCCTTTAGTTTACATTTGGATAACAGTTTGTGCTTTTAAAGATATTTTCAGGACAGTAATTCATCTACATACAGGTGGAAGTCAGACTTTACCAGTTTGTTCTGCCTCCTGCTTTAATGTGTTCATGTGTCTCCATCACCTGACATCTGGGCTGCTTCTATGTGTTTCTCTTTCCCACAATGCTCCCACAAGATGGAGCCTGAGTAAGACAAGTTCAAATCCTACAAATAGCTTGAAATATTTTCTATAAATAAAGACTTGAGTCAGGTATGAATGTGCTCTCTCTCTTTATCAGTTCTTACTTTCAAATTCAGAAAAAGTTTTATTGGTATGAATGTTGCAGGTAAATATTCCCCAAACTAATGATGGTTCTCTCTCTCCAGACTCTGTCAGGCTGGTGAATGGGAATAGTCTGTGTTCAGGCAGACTGGAGGTGAAGTCTGAGCAGTCGTGGTCCTCAGTGTGTGAAGCTGACTTTGACCAGCAGGATGCAGAGGTGGTCTGTAAGGAGCTCGGCTGTGGGGCTCCTTCAGTCCTCCAGGGGGCGCTCTATGGAGAAGTGGAGGCTCCGATGTGGACCAAAGAGTTCCAGTGTGGAGGCCATGAGTCTGCTCTCCTGGACTGTGGAAGATCAGACTCAGCTAGAAGCACCTGCTCACCTGGCAAAGCTGTTGGACTCACCTGCTCAGGTAGAAGAGGAGCTGCAGCTTTGATTTGGCTTCATTTCTGTTCTAATGAAACTCACTTTATTCTTTTACTGATGACTCTCTTGTTTCTGTTCAGAGCCTGTCAGGTTGGTGGGAGGAGCCAGTCGCTGTGCAGGTACACTGGAGGTGAAACAGGGAGAGTGGAGACCAGTGGAGGACTCTGACTGGACCCTGAAGGAAGCAGCTGCAGCCTGCAGAGTTCTGGACTGTGGCTCTGCTGTTTCAACAGGAAGCAGAAATGAAGCCTCAGACAGATCTGTATGGTGGATCGATCCTGACTGTGTTCAGTCTGGATCTGCACTGAGGGACTGTGCATCATCAGATTCCTCTTCCTCCATCATGGAGCTCACCTGCTCAGGTAAGTCCATCAGTGACATCATCTATGACAGTAATATTTTCCTTCCTCTGTCACAGTGATAGTCAGTGGCAGTAGCGGACTGTGGGGTCTTACATACACACACACACACACACACACACACACATACACACACACCTCTTCTATAAAGAGAAATGCATTATAGCCATAAAGACGTCTTTGCCTTTACTTTTTTACAGTGAGCCGGCATAAAGCCGCCTCCGTGTGAGCTTTTCATAGCGTAGCGGCGTTCTGGATTCAGAGGCGTGACGGAGATCAGACTGATCAGAGCTGTAAACTCTGCCATAAGCAAGTAAAGAGACGTTACTAGGACGAGGGGAGGACATTTCTCTTTGTTTGACAACGTTAAAAGTTAAGTTAGACTTTTCTGTCGGCTTCCCGACTCGTTTTAAAAAAGACGAGATAGAGAGAGAGAGAGAGAGAGAGCAGCTGTGGTCGAGTGAGCTAGAGAGTGAATGGAGAGAGGGAGCGCTAGTAACGTTAGTGAGGAAACAATATAAAAACTACGTCATTAAGAATAAGTCCATTACAAAATCACCTTCTGACACCTGTTAACAAATGTACTCAAAGCACCGGCTCAACAAGCTGAAACTATGCTAACCTGGTTATTCCTCCCACACATGCATTAGCTAAACTGCCAACCCGGTCTTCCGATGGTAAACGTTCACTCATGTTGCTCAACAAAAAGACAATAAAGGAAAGATTTTCTGAAAGATAGAAATTAGGCCATATTTCTCACAGCAGCAAAGTCCAGCATTACCAACAACAATCAATCACCTCTATAGATAATTAATACAGCAGGACTCACCAGTCACTGGAAAACAAAATCCATCCTCCGTTCCTTTCTGCAATGCCTGCCTGCATGAGTCCTGCGCGAGGTCTGCGTGAGTCCTGCGCGAGTCCTGCGTGAGTCCTGCATGAGTCCAGCGTGAGTCCAGCGTGAGTCCAGCGTGAGACCTGCGTGAGGTCTGCGTGAGTCCTGCGTGAGTCCTGCGTGAGGCCTGCGTGAGTCCTGCGTGAGTCCTGCGTGAGTCCTGTGTGAAGTCTGCGTGAGTTCTGCGTGAGTCCTGTGTGAAGTCTGCGTGAGGTCTGCGTGAGGTCTGCGTGAGGTCTGCGCGAGGTCTGCGTGAGGTCTGCGTGAGGTCTGCGCGAGGTCTGCGTGAGGTCTGCGTGAGGTCTGCGCGAGGTCTGCGCGAGGTCTGCGTGAGTCCTGCGTGAGGTCTGCGCAAGGTCTGCGCGAGGTCTGCGCGAGTCCTGCGTGAGGTCTGCGTGAGGTCTGCGTGAGTCCTGCGCGAGGTCTGCGCGAGGTCTGCGTGAGTCCTGCGTGAGTCCTGCGCGAGGTCTGCGCGAGGTCTGCGTGAGTCCTGCGTGAGGTCTGCGCGAGGTCTGCGCGAGGTCTGCGTGAGGTCTGCGCGAGGTCTGCGTGAGTCCTGCGTGAGTCCTGCGTGAGTCCTGCGTGAGTCCAGCGTGAGTCCCATGTGAGTCCTACGTGAGTCCTGCGTGAGTCCAGCGTGAGTCCCGCACGAGTCCAGCGTGAGTCCAGTGCGAGTCCTGCGCGAGTCCTGTGCGAGTCCTGCATGCTTCTTCTTGGCGTGCAAGGTACAAGGCTGTAACAATGAGTCTCATCAGAACATCCCGGTTCTTCTTCACCTGTTCATTGTGCTTCTTTGTGCTGATGGTTCTTGCAAAGTCCAGAGCCTCATCAATCCTGACGCCCAAAAAGCTTCAATTTCACAGCACAATCTATGTGACTCTTTGATTTACCGTGCTTCTCACCTGACGTCTGGGCTGCTTCTATGTGTTTCTCTTTCCCACAATGCTCCCACAAGATGGAGCCTGAGTAAGACAACTTCAAATCCTACAAATAGCTTGAAATATTTTCTATAAATAAAGACTTGAGTCAGGTATGAATGTGCTCTCTCTCTTTATCAGTTCTTACTTTCAAATTCAGAAAAAGTTTTATTGGTATGAATGTTGCAGGTAAATATTCCCCAAACTAATGATGGTTCTCTCTCTCCAGACTCTGTCAGGCTGGTGAATGGGACTAGTCTGTGTTCAGGCAGACTGGAGGTGAAGTCTGAGCAGTCGTGGTCCTCAGTGTGTGAAGCTGACTTTGACCAGCAGGATGCAGAGGTGGTCTGTAAGGAGCTCGGCTGTGGGGCTCCTTCAGTCCTCCAGGGGGCGCTCTATGGAGAAGTGGAGGCTCCGATGTGGACCAAAGAGTTCCAGTGTGGAGGCCATGAGTCTGCTCTCCTGGACTGTGGAAGATCAGACTCAGCTAGAAGCACCTGCTCACCTGGCAAAGCTGTTGGACTCACCTGCTCAGGTAGAAGAGGAGCTGCAGCTTTGATTTGGCTTCATTTCTGTTCTAATGAAACTCACTTTATTCTTTTACTGATGACTCTCGTTTCTGTTCAGAGCCTGTCAGGTTGGTGGGAGGAGCCAGTCGCTGTGCAGGTACACTGGAGGTGAAACAGGGAGAGTGGAGACCAGTGGAGGACTCTGACTGGACCCTGAAGGAAGCAGCTGCAGCCTGCAGAGATCTGGACTGTGGCTCTGCTGTTTCAACAGGAAGCAGAAATGAAGCCTCACGCAGATCTGTATGGGGGATCAGTTCTGACTGTGTTCAGTCTGGATCTGCACTGAGGGACTGTGCATCATCGGATTCCTCTTCCTCCATCATGGAGCTCACCTGCTCAGGTAAGTCTATCAGTGACATCATCTATGACAGTAATATTTTCCTTCCTCTGTCACAGTGATAGTCAGTGGCAGTAGCGGACTGTGGGGTCTTGCACACACACACACACACACACACACACACACACACACACACACACACACCTCTTTTATACAGAGAAATGCATTATAGCCATAAAGACGCCTTTGCCTTTACTTTTTTACAGTGAGTCGGCATAAAGCCACCTCCGTGTGAGCTTTTCATAGCGTAGCGGCGTTCTGGATTCAGAGGCGTGACGGAGATCAGACTGATCAGAGCTGTAAACTCTGCCATAAGCAAGTAAAGAGACGTTACTAGGACGAGGGGAGGACATTTCTCTTTGTTTGACAACGTTAAAAGTTAAGTTAGACTTTTCTGTCGGCTTCCCGACTCGTTTTAAAAAAGACGAGAGAGAGAGAGAGAGAGAGCAGCTGTGGTCGAGTGAGCTAGAGAGTGAATGGAGAGAGGGAGCGCTAGTAACGTTAGTGAGGAAACAATATAAAAACTACGTCATTAAGAATAAGTCCATTACAAAATCACCTTCTGACACCTGTTAACAAATGTACTCAAAGCACCGGCTCAACAAGCTGAAACTATGTTAACCTGGTTATTTCGCGTCCTGCGTGAGTCCTGCGTGAGTCCTGCGTGAGTCCTGCGCGAGTCTTGCGCGAGGTCTGCGCGAGTCTTGTGCGAGTCCAGCGCGAGTCCTGCGCGAGTCTTGTGCGAGTCCAGCGCGAGGTCTGCGCGAGTCCTGCGCGAGTCCAGCGCGAGTCCTGCGTGAGTCCTGCGTGAGGTCAACGCGAGTCCTGCGTGAGTCCTGCGTGAGTCCTGCGTGAGTCCTGCGTGAGTCCTGCGTGCCCCAAACGAAGAAATACCTGCGCTTATTGGTTGATATGATGACATCAGCTGGTTAATGTTGATTGGTTAATTTTGTTGTCACACTATATTTATGCCATGTATGTTTTCTATGAGTGGAGCCGTATGGAGAAGCACAGGCAGAGGCAGACACATCCAGTTCTAGCTCCAAATACTGGGTTTATGGTTATGATAGTAACTGAAATCAAACAAAATCATTTTAAAAAATAATATAAATCATTTAAATAACTAATTGAATAAAATTAATTTAATAATAACATTATAATTACTAATTTGTAATATTTATGAACTAATAATGACACCTCTCATAAATGGTCGGGCCTGCAGAGAAGGTCCTGAAGGTCCTGACGGACCTCCTCTGGTCGCTGGTTTCCATTGGACTGAACTGTAAACTTATCCAGGACGACGGCATCCTAAAGGGTAGAGAAGTTAGCTTGTTCCTGGAGGCTCATTGCTTCAAACTGAGACAATCTGCAGCTTTAAGCAACCTGCTGTGGTTCACTCACACACCCTGCAGTTCTCCTGAGCAGCTCAGTCACATCCACCTTACAAGCAACAACTACATTACTAATTAATATACTTGTTGCTCGCAGCCTAAACAAATAAGCAACTGTTTGCTAACAAGTTCAATATATCAAGTTAAAAGCTGATGATATGTCAGTGTTGTGTTCACTACTTGTTTCTGATGGAAACTATTGTGCGTGCAGTGTTGTATGAATGTCTTATTAACATGTTGATCAGCTGTTTTCTGTCTGATCTGAAGGCAGCTGAGGATGTTAATCTGTTTCCTCCTCTGCTCTCTGACTCCTCTGTATTACACATGAATGTAGGAGTTCTCTGTGTTGTGTGATCACCTCTCACTGATCAACGTTCATTTATTTGAACCAAAGCCGTTTCTACTCAAACCAAATCTGCATCATATTCCATCTGCATATATATGACAACAAATTCTACTTTTTACTCATAAAAAACTTCATTTAAGGAATTTAGCTGCATTAACATCAAGATCAAAACAAACATCCAAAGTATAAACAAAATAAAATATTTTGAACAAAATGTTTTGAATAAACTATAAATTGATGAACAAGAATAAACATAAAATTGAGTGTAATAAAGTGACACCAGCAAGATCAAGTCTGATCCCAAATCAGACAACTACAGTATTATTTTTAGGGCCTAATGAAACTAAAGGTGCAAATGAACTACAAAGAAATAACAAATTACACACAATTATCACTATGAAGATTAAAACAGAAGACTTTCAGTTATCATCATCATCATCACTGAAGGATAAGTCCTTTTGCAAACCATAGTGACAGTGCATCAAATATGTGTGTAAACGTTGTCCTTGATCTAGTGATGTCACTGTCAGACTGTCAGACTTGACCGACTCAGCCATCAACGTCAGTACGTCAACATGTGAGAATCTGATGATGACTGTGAAACTGGTTTGTTGTGAGCAGGGCTGTAGTGGTAAAAAAGCTTGAGTAAACCCTACCTTACCTCAGCCACACCGTCTATATGCTCCTTAATATAGATCCATGTTTGTAATATAAATAAACAACTCAACTGACTTAAGAGGAACTCATTTCCTCAAACTTAAAGCCAAATCAAGACAACAGTTTGACTTCTAGATGAATCAGCATTTAGTGTTTATAACAGAAACTATCTGTCAGTTTTAGTGCTGTGTTTCCAACAGTTACTGAGGTCACTCACCTTTTAACAGCTGTAGAAATCATCATGTTAATAGAGTTGTTGTGTAGTGTTAGTGCCTGTATTCAAAGATCTGTTAGTCCTTTTATAGCAGGTTTTAATCTTGTGCTTTGACTTTTGTTTGTTAGGATGTCCTTTAGTTTACATTTGGATAACAGTTTGTGCTTTTAAAGATATTTTCAGAACAGTAATTCATCTACATACAGGTGGAAGTCAGACTTTACCAGTTTGTTCTGCCTCCTGCTTTAATGTGTTCATGTGTCTCCATCACCTGACGTCTGGGCTGCTTCTATGTGTTTCTCTTTCCCACAATGCTCCCACAAGATGGAGCCTGAGTAAGACAAGTTCAAATCCTACAAATAGCTTGAAATATTTTCTATAAATAAAGACTTGAGTCAGGTATGAATGTGCTCTCTCTCTCTTTATCAGTTCTTACTTTCAAATTCAGAAAAAGTTTTATTGGTATGAATGTTGCAGGTAAATATTCCCCAAACTAATGATGGTTCTCTCTCTCCAGACTCTGTCAGGCTGGTGAATGGGACTAGTCTGTGTTCAGGCAGACTGGAGGTGAAGTCTGAGCAGTCGTGGTCCTCAGTGTGTGAAGCTGACTTTGACCAGCAGGATGCAGAGGTGGTCTGTAGGGAGCTCGGCTGTGGGGCTCCTTCAGTCCTCCAGGGGGCGCTCTATGGAGAAGTGGAGGCTCCGATGTGGACCAAAGAGTTCCAGTGTGGAGGCCATGAGTCTGCTCTCCTGGACTGTGGAAGATCAGACTCAGCTAGAAGCACCTGCTCACCTGGCAAAGCTGTTGGACTCACCTGCTCAGGTAGAAGAGGAGCTGCAGCTTTCATTTGGCTTCATTTCTGTTCTAATGAAACTCACTTTATTCTTTTACTGATGACTCTCTTGTTTCTGTTCAGAGCCTGTCAGGTTGGTGGGAGGAGCCAATCGCTGTGCAGGTACACTGGAGGTGAAACGGGGAGAGTGGAGACCAGTGTATTACTCTGACTGGACCCTGAAGGAAGCAGCTGCAGCCTGCAGAGATCTGGACTGTGGCTCTGCTGTTTCAACAGGAAGCAGAAATGAATCCTCACGCAGATCTGTATGGTTGATCAGATCTGACTGTGTTCATTCTGGATCTGCACTGAGGGACTGTGCATCATCATCTTCCTCTTCCTCCATCATGGAGCTCACCTGCTCAGGTAAGTCCATCAGTGACATCATCTATGACAGTAATATTTTCCTTCCTCTGTCACAGTGATAGTCAGTGGCAGTAGCGGACTGTGGGGTCTTGCACACACACACACACACACACACACACACCTCTTCTATACAGAGAAACACATTATAGCCATAAAGACGCCTTTGCCTTTACTTTTTTACAGTGAGCCGGCATAAAGCCGCCTCCGTGTGAGCTTTTCATAGCGTAGCGGCGTTCTGGATTCAGAGGCGTGACGGAGATCAGACTGATCAGAGCTGTAAACTCTGCCATAAGCAAGTAAAGAGACGTTACTAGGACGAGGGGAGGACATTTCTCTTTGTTTGACAACGTTAAAAGTTAAGTTAGACTTTTCTGTCGACTTCACGACTCATTTTAAAAAAGACGAGAGAGAGAGAGAGAGCAGCTGTGGTCGAGTGAGCTAGAGAGTGAATGGAGAGAGGGAGCGCTAGTAACGTTAGTGAGGAAGCTGATGAATCAGATCAATAAAACGTTATTTTCTGATTGTTTCACAACGGTTACTTTCCAAAGCACAAACACACCTGCATCCCCGCACACCTCCTCAACCCTGCAGCTGTACGCCGCACCGCCTGATGTGGTCTGAATACGGGCTAAACAACAGCGTCAGCTCCCGGTCCCGCCATGTAGGCTGTCACACAGAACAGCGAGGCGGATTACAGGCGCAGTATTCCCGCTTTGAACGGGCTGTGTAAAAGAGGCTGAAGTGCACTCATCACCAACAACTAACATCTAAACAATATAAAAACTACGTCATTAAGAATAAGTCCATTACAAAATCACCTTCTGACACCTGTTAACAAATGTACTCAAAGCACCGGCTCATCAAGCTGAAACTATGCTAACCTGGTTATTTCTCCCACACATGCATTAGCTAAACTGCCAACCCGGTCTTCCTATGGTAAACGTTCACTCATGTTGCTCAACAAAAAGACAATAAAGGAAAGATTTTCTGAAAGATAGAAATTAGGCCATATTTCTCACAGCAGCAAAGTCCAGCATTACCAACAACAATCTTAATCACCTCTATAGATAATTAATACAGCAGGACTCACCAGTCACTGGAAAACAAAATCCATCCTCCGTTCCTTTCTGCAATGCCTGCCTGCGTGAGTCCTGCGTGAGTCCTGCATGAGTCCTTTATAAGTAGCTCACATGCTGAAAAAGTGTGTGCACCCTGGATCTACATACAGGTGGAAGTTAGACTTTACCAGTTTGTTTTGCCTCCTGCTTTAATGTGTTCATGTGTCTCCATCACCTGACGTCTGGGCTGCTTCTATGTGTTTCTCTTTCCTCCTTCAACTGTTTCTTTACATGTTGAATCAGTTTCACCTTCTTCCTTCTTCAATCAGTTCTTTACTTTCTCCTTGTTTTTCTTTCAACACCATTAACGTTCCATCCTGTGATTCTTCCTCACTTCTGTCTCGTCTCTCCTGATTCCTTCACTCAGTCTGGAAATGTAAAAAGCTTCCTCTTAAGAGTCTGACAGGGCATGAAGCAGAACTTTAACTTGTACGGTGTTAATTACAGAAATTGTGGACCAACGACACACAGTGTGAATACATCAGCAGTCAAGCTATCAAACTATCAGCTACATTAACATTACTGTAATGTAAAGCAGCTGCAGATAAACTGGACGCTTAAACAACACTAATGTCAATTTATAAAACTTCTGCTTCACTGAAGAGTTTTTCTAGCTACTTACTTTGTTGTCTTTTGTCTGACAGATTATTATTTGATGCTGCACATTGTGGCGATCAATCCCACAGAAAAAAAAAGATAATAATAATGGGGATTTGAACTATGTTCGGGACTAGGCAAATGCCTTACATTCATGCTGTAAATATATGTTATGTTTTGGTATGCGATTGCCCATTCTGTTTTCTGTTGTTTTTTTACTTACTTCCACACCCCACTAGCCCAGTCAGCCAGTGAGCTAGCTCCACGTTGCCACTCCCTCGGAGTCCCGCCTCTTCCGTCTTTCTACCAGTAGATTTAATTCAGTATGGCGGGGGTCGCCGGTGTGTGCAACAGCAGGAGAGAAACCCTCATGTCCGGAGTAAGCCTATCCTTGGCGATTAGCGCGCGTTTCAGTCCGCGTCGGTAAATCTACCTTGGTTGCCCGCGAGCCGTGGATACTGCAGCCTCTCTGCCTATCGCCACGAATACACCAAATCGTCCGTGTTTTCAACGCCGGACAACGCACGTTGCCACCCGTCCCCTGAACCGTGAGTCGGCTTAGGCCGGGTGACTTCACTGTACTCTTTTCGTTATCTTTCTTCTTTTTTTTCGACTGGGCTTTTGGGGTGAAAAACTGAACTGACTTCCTTATTTTTGTTTGGAATTCCGGGAAAACCCGAGGCGGATTATTTTGTTGGAACTGGACTGTTTAAACGGAACTGTATTGAGAAACGGGGAAAACCCGGAACGGAGCACTATTTTTGTTTATGGACCTGGACTGATTGGTGGAAGAGTTTTGTTTTTTGTGTGAGTGCTCTAATATGATTTTGGGAAATTCAAATGGTGGTGTGTTTGTCCTTATTAACTCTATTTAAGTGTTCATTTTGTGTTATTTATATTGTTTATACAATACCACAAGGTCTTTCGAAAGCATTTTTTTTGTGGGTCATGAGTTAACCATGTATCCTTTGTGGGGTTGAGGATAATACGAATTGCCCAAACCGCTACATAAAAAATGGCGCCCAATGTTCAAAGAACCCTAAAATACTAAAAAAAAAAAAAAAAAAAAAAAAAAAAAAAAAAAAAAAGACTGTGTTGTGGGAAAAATTGTTTTATTGTATGTGAACAAACAAACAAACAAACAAAACAAAAAAAAACTGCAAACAATCATTATTGGTTGTGGGTTGTGGTTGTGTCTCAATGCAAAGGATGGCTTCAGCTCTGGAGGATATCTTGAACCTCCCCTCTGAGGCTCACAAAACTGGACCTGAAGCAGAAAGTTCTGTGTTAGTTGGGGGAGTATTAAAGGATCCTCTACCAATCTCTGGTTCACCTATGACAAATCACTCGTTATTGGACATGGATTTGTGTGGGGACTCCGACTTGACGCTACCTTTGCTCGCTCTGCCGCAAGGTGGTGCTGCTTCATCGGAAGCCACCACTGGGTCAGGGCCCAAGCACTTGGCCCAGGAATCTTGGCATATTAGCATCCAGGAAGGATTCCAGTCCCTTTCAGAGGCACAGAGCAACCATAAGGAGGAACTCAAGCTTGCTCTAGGTGTTGTGACCAAGGATCTTACGGCATACTATGAGGAGCAACTGCGGCAGTTGAGATCGGCCATGGATAAACAGTTCAATTATGTACGTGAACAGTACTCGGTTACATTGAACTGGCGCTTGCAAAGCCACCATGCAGACCTATTAAAGGCGATGAAGGAAACTCTAAGCCCTGTGTTACAGAATATCACGCACTTACAGTCTGAGGTCTGGAAGTGCTCCCAACATTTGGAGGGGATGGTGGGTGACATGTCCACCATTAGAACACAGAATCTCCGTGTGTCCGCACTAGCCGATGCCTCGGTTCAAACTAGTCCTGGTAGTGATCAGGCGGCACTTCCCCAGCGGCATCGGCTGCAGTCGACAATGCATGCAGGAGTATTGGAGAGTCCGCCGTGTTCACCAGATGATTCTCCCATTTCAGGGGATTTGGGCCGCCATTTCATGGGGAAATGTCCCCTTAAATTGCAGTTTCCTACCTTTGGCGGGATGGAAGACAACCCTGACCCTCTGTTGTACTTGGACAGATGTAAAGATTTCTTGGCTCTCAATCCGCTGACTGATGGGGAACTGATGGTGACTTTCAGGAATGTCTTGTTTGGTACTGCGAGGGATTGGTGGGATGTGACTCGTGCAACTACTCATTCATGGAAAGACTTCCAGTCCAAGTTCCTTTCTGCTTTCCTGTCTGAGGACTATGAGGATGAGCTGGCAGAAAGAGTGCGGACACGGGTTCAAGGAGAGGATGAGAGCATAAGAGACTTTGCTTACCTGTATCGTTCATTATGCTGTCGCTGGAGGCCTGACATTACAGAGGAGGCTGTCATTAAACTCATCCTCAGGAACATCAATCCCCGTATGGCCAGCCAACTGCGAGGCAGGGTGGAAACAGTGGAGGAATTGGTCAGATTGGGGCAGCAGCTGGAGAAGGACAAACTGAGCCAGGCACAATATGACCTGCGGAAGAAGCAGGGGAGCAAACTAAAGGAAAAAGGAGAACCAATACAGACACCCTCTCCACCACCACAATCTGTAACCACTACACGACCTAGTACCTCCTCTCAAGTGAGTTGTTGGCGTTGTAAAGGGAGCCATCCTCCTTATGCGTGTCCGACTTCCAATAATCAGAAGAGGAACAAACCTCCGGCCTTAGCACAACTTCAACATCAGCAATTAGGGTCCGGAGGGATGACTCATCCATCTGCAAGTGCTCTTGGTCCATCAGTAGAGCAGTCCCCATCACCTTCCCCCTGTCTATCCTTCACGCCCGCCTATAGGCACAGTGCTGCTCCCACTTTCGGCAGCCCACTACCACAGCAGTTAAAGGTGCCTCTCACCATCGGCTCCTGGGAAGGGACAGCCATTCTGGACACAGGATCATCATACACATTGCTAAATGAAAACCTGTGGATGAGCATTAAACCACCTGCATCCAGACTTACCCCATGGTCAGGCGTCCCCTTGTACCTGGCAAATGGGAAACAGGAGCATCCTCTTGGATGGACAGATATGGAGATCTGCCTGCATGGGAAGACCTGGATAATACCCATGGTTGTGCTGTCTCCTCAGGCACTAGCATTCTCTGTTGTACTGGGACTGGATTTTGCGTTTTTCAGTGGGATGCACATTGATGTGGCAGGTGGCACTTACTGGTTCCGCGGAGAGACGGGGCGGTACTTTTTTCAAGCGTGTCACCCCGGCACCTCAGAGGGGGAGGGGGCTGGCAACCATGTTGTCCTCTTCCTGGCAAATGCTCCAGAGATTTTACAACCTCAATTACCAGACATGACAGATCTTTTGGAGAAGGCAGTTCAAGGCTCACACCTGGAGGAGCAAATGAGAGAGAGACTTCTGGAGATGCTGCATTATAACATCAATGTCTGCACTACCAAAGTCGGGCGCACAGGACTACTCAAGCATCAAATGTTCATGACGGAGGATATGCCAATAAAACAGAAACCCTACCGTCTCTCTCCACCAAAACAGAAGGTTTTAAAGGAGCTTCTGGATGAAATGCTGGAAAGTAAAGTTATAGAACCTTCATCCTCCCCATGGGCTTCTCCAGTGGTGATCGTCCCCAGGAAAAGCGGAAAGCCTAGGTTCTGTGTAGATTACAGAAAACCCAATGCCAGAACTCTCACTGATGCCTATCCCCTCCCTACCATCCAGGAAATCCTTGAGTCCCTTGCTGGAGCCACTGTATTCACTGCTCTGGATCTCAACAGTGGATACTGGCAAGTGGAGATGGATCCAAAATCCCGAGCCATGACCGCTTTCATCTGTCCATACGGCCTATTCCAGTTCAAGGTGATGCCCTTTGGCCTGAAAAACGCACCAGCCACCTTCCAGCGGCTTATGGACACTGTCTTGGGCGAACTCAAGGGAGAAACGTGTTTTGTGTATCTGGATGACATCATCATTTACTCCAACTCCTGGCAGCAACATTTCAGGGATGTCCAAACCATCATGGACAAGCTTAGGCAGGCAGGGCTCACTGTTAATGTAAAGAAGAGTAAGTTCTTCCGTACCTCTCTGACATTCCTTGGACACGTTGTGTCAGCACAGGGGGTTCAGGTGGAGCCAGAGAAAACCCAGGCTGTCCAGAACTTCCCTGTGCCCACCAACAGGAAATCTCTGGAGCGGTTCCTGGGAATGGCGGGATGGTACCATCGGTTTGTGCCAAATTTTTCACAAATTGCAGAGCCCCTCAATGCCTTGAAAAGAAAGGGGGTCAAGTTCTGCTGGTCCCCTGAATGTCAAACTGCCTTCGATACTCTCAAAAAGCATCTAACGAATCCTCCTATCCTCGGACATCCGAACTTTGATCTTCCATTCCTGGTTTACACTGATGCCAGTGAGGTAGGGCTGGGTGCAGTGATTGTTCAACGCACTAACAATGGGACCGAAGAAATCCTGGCTTATGGCAGCCGCAGCCTTAACCCAGCTGAAAAAAACTACTCCACTACAGAGCTGGAGTGTCTGGCTGTGGTTTGGGCTGTGGAGAAGTGGAGAGTTTATCTGGAAGGACGCCTCTTTACAGTGGTTACGGATCATTCTTCGCTCCTATGGGTGTTTAAGACCACTAAACCCAGCACCCGTCTGATCCGGTGGGCTCTCAGGCTTCAAGAGTTCACCTTCACGGTGGAGTACAGAAAAGGCAGATATAATACTGTGCCAGATGCCCTATCTAGAGCTCCATGTGATGGATCTGACACTACTCACTATCCTCTCTGTGCCACAATGGTGTCTGGCAAACCAGAGTTTCCAGAGGATATGCCCATCACTGTCCAAGAGGTGTGGAATGCCCAGAAAAACGACCCTGAGTGTCAGACGCTCTATGAAAACATCCAAGAGAAGGGGGAAATGCAAGCAAACAACAACACTCTGTACACCATTTTTGAGGATCTGATTTATCGGGTTGTGAAACTGGAATATAAAACCATATACCAAATATACATACCTGAGAGCTTGCGTTCCCACTTTCTGACATCATTCCATGAAGACCCCCTTGCTGGCCACCTGGGTAGATACAAAACATACAGGAGGATGCAGAATCTGGTTTACTGGCCCAAAATGAGCTGGGATGTCAAACAACATGTGACAAATTGCCAAGTCTGTCAACTATACAAACCGGAAAGCCGCAAACCAGCTGGAAAACTACAGCAAACACTGGTATGCCGTCCCTGGGAAATGTTGGGCATGGACTTAATGGGTCCGTTCCCCAGGAGTTCAAGCAGAAATGTTTACCTACTGGTTTTTGTGGATTATTACTCCAAATGGGTGGAGCTCTTCCCTTTAAGGAACGCCACTGCTGAATCCATCTCACGCATTCTCATCCAGGAGATTGTCACCAGATGGGGAATACCTGAGTACATTCTCTCTGACTGAGGTTCTCAATTTGTTTCCTCCATCTTCCAGGCTACCTGTGAAACATGGAATGTGTCACACAAACTCACATCGGCTTACCACCCACAGACAAATTTGACAGAGCGAGTGAATCGGACCTTAAAAACTATGATGGCCTCCTATGTGGGCTCCAGGCACAAAAACTGGGATAAACACCTTCATGAGTTCAGGTTTGCCTTGAACTCTGCTGTTCAGGAGTCCACAGGAGTCACACCGGCTGAACTCAACCTACAGCGACCACTCAGGGGACCGCTGGATGTCTTGCTGCAGCCCAGAAATGCCCTGCCCGACTCGTCTGTCTACCAAAAAATCACACAGCTTGATGACCTCAAAGCTTTTGTTGCAAAGAATCTCTCTCTGGCCCGTAAGCGACAGAAGAGAAATTATGATAAGCATCGCAGAGAAGCGTGTTTGGCAGAAAAAGCACGAGTCTGGCTACGAGCCCATCCTTTTTCCAAAGCAGAAAAAGCCTTCACAGCGAAACTTGCTCCCAAGTGGCAGGGCCCCTACCGTGTCCTTCAGCAAGTGGGGCCTCTGAACTATGAAGTGGTGTTGGAGGAGAGTGGAACAGACCGGAGAATAGTACACATCTCCCACCTCAAGCCTTGTTACCCCACTGCTCAGCAAGTGGAAGAGCAGCAAAACAGGCAGTTAAGGGAGATATTTGAAGAAGAAACCATGGATGAGGATTTCCTTGGTTTTCCAGCAAGTCCTCCTATGGTAACATCCAGGCCTCCTGAGAAAATGAAAATAAAAACCAAAAGTTTGAGAGAGTCAGGGGAGAAGGGTAAGAATCTAATAGACCTATAAAAAAAAAAAAATTAAAAAAAAAAAAAAAAAAAAAAAAAAGGGGGGGCTGATATTGATATAGCTCTATTTTGGGTTTTTTTTCTTTTTTCTTTCTTTTTTTTTCTTTTTTTTGTTAAGGGGGGAAGAGTGTGGCGATCAATCCCACAGAAAAAAAAAGATAATAATAATGGGGATTTGAACTATGTTCGGGACTAGGCAAATGCCTTACATTCATGCTGTAAATATATGTTATGTTTTGGTATGCGATTGCCCATTCTGTTTTCTGTTGTTTTTTTACTTACTTCCACACCCCACTAGCCCAGTCAGCCAGTGAGCTAGCTCCACGTTGCCACTCCCTCGGAGTCCCGCCTCTTCCGTCTTTCTACCAGTAGATTTAATTCAGTATGGCGGGGGTCGCCGGTGTGTGCAACAGCAGGAGAGAAACCCTCATGTCCGGAGTAAGCCTATCCTTGGCGATTAGCGCGCGTTTCAGTCCGCGTCAGTAAATCTACCTTGGTTGCCCGCGAGCCGTGGATACTGCAGCCTCTCTGCCTATCGCCACGAATACACCAAATCGTCCGTGTTTTCAACGCCGGACAACGCACGTTGCCACCCGTCCCCTGAACCGTGAGTCGGCTTAGGCCGGGTGACTTCACTGTACTCTTTTCGTTATCTTTCTTCTTTTTTTTCGACTGGGCTTTTGGGGTGAAGAACTGAACTGACTTCCTTATTTTTGTTTGGAATTCCGGGAACTGGACTGTTTAAACGGAACTGTATTGAGAAACGGGGAAAACCCGGAACGGAGCACTATTTTTGTTTATGGACCTGGACTGATTGGTGGAAGAGTTTTGTTTTTTGTGTGAGTGCTCTAATATGATTTTGGGAAATTCAAATGGTGGTGTGTTTGTCCTTATTAACTCTATTTAAGTGTTCATTTTGTGTTATTTATATTGTTTATACAATACCACAAGGTCTTTCGAAAGCATTTTTTTTGTGGGTCATGAGTTAACCATGTATCCTTTGTGGGGTTGAGGATAATACGAATTGCCCAAACCGCTACAACATGTCAGTTAATGTCATATATGATCCTCTGAACTCTGTTTCATTCGTTTCTCTCATGAAAGCGGCTCCAGTCTGCCTGCTAGCTTCAGCACGGAGGGTTTGTTTGTTTTAACACCAGCGCAGCAGGAGTGGGTGGTGGTTTGTTGGTCCGTGTTAACAGTAACAGACGTCTCCGTGTCTCATAAAAGGACACAATGTTCCGAACAGAAAACAAAACAAGCGCTCCTAGAAGCTCCAACAGAAACTGTGGTAGGAAGCCAGTCTGAGCTAACAGCTATAAAGTGATGGAAAGTTTGCTTAAACACTGTTTCAGAATTTGAGAGGTGGGTAAACGGCGTTTACGTTCGTTTAGCCTCCACTACAGCCCTGCTTGTAAGACAAAGAGCTCTCGGATTAAAAACTTGTGTTTTAAATCGACACAAAAGGACATTTGGTGGTAATTTATATTTGAGGAGAGAAGAAATACGTTGGTGCAACGGGGCCCTCTAGTGGTCACAGGGGTCGTACACACTTGAGTAGTCTGTGTGTAGCAAGAAAAGGCCTTCATTTGAACAAACAAATGAGGAGAAAATAACATTCAGCTTCTCACAGAGGAAGAAGGATTCATCATCTCTCTGTGTTTACAGACCTGCTGCTTCAGCCAATCATCTCTGTGTCTTCTACCATGGACGGGGTCTCCGAGGCCCAGCAGCAGGGGTTTCGGGTGCGTCGGGGCTCCAACTTCACCATCAGCTGCTCCGTCCAGCCTCAGTACCCAGGAGGCTCCTTCCAGCTCACCTTCACCTCCTCCAACACGGCACACAACTACACCCAGCCAGCTGTCAGTCACTCTGCTGACTTCCTGTTTCCTGCTGCAGACCCCGCCCACCAAGGAAACTACAGCTGTGTTTATGGCGTCTATGTTTTTGCTCATAACTTCTTCTCTGAGAGCCGTCTGCTGTCTCTCACTGTCACAGGTAAGCTGAAGCAGAGTGTGAAGCTCAGTGGAACTGAGACGTCACACTGACTTTGTTTCCATGTTTGTAAAACATGATAAAAAGTCATCAGGCAGCAGGACCGACCCAGCGACCTACAGAGAGCTGAGGCAGAATCTGATGAAGGAACTGTAAACTGTTTCCTTCCCGGCTTCTTAATGTTATTGAACCATAACAACTGTGTTGTAGTGAAAAGTAAAAGACAGCAAACGAGTCAGTGAAGCCAGATAAGCACTATAATGATAATAAACAGGACTTTACATGATGAGCTGAATGTCATCAGGAGAACTCAGAGCTTCACCAGGATCACATTTGATTTAACTGCATGTAAAGATGTTGATTGTTAACAATCAGTTGAATCATTTCAACCAGACAGGAGCTTTAAGGAGACAATCAGCAGACTTTCATTCATTCTTTCAAACCGGCTGTAAACACATGAGTTGTTTTTGTCCAACATCATCAGCATACAGAGGAGATCAGATGAACTTATAATCAACAAGCTGCTTCACACTTCAGTGATTTTAGGAGATTTAACGTCACTAAAGTTTCTGTTTGATGGGAGCTGTTGTTCTCATGATGTCATGTGATCTAATGTGATGACTGAATGTGTCTCGTCAGATCCAACAGTTCATATCATCAGACTGGTCGTCCTGCCGGTGACTCTGCTGTTGGTCGTCACTGTCGTCTTTTTCATCCTGAAGGTACTGAACACATGTTTGTTGTTTAGAGGACTGGTTGAAATGAAGCACTCAGCCTGTTTATATTGAACTGAAGAGAGGAGTGACGCAGTAACTTAGATCTGTGTTGTCATGTCTCTCCAGGCCAGCAGGGGGCAGAAGTCAGACCCACAGGAGAACATTGAGCTGGATTATTATAACCTCGGTGTTTCCAGAGCTGAAGGAGAGCCGGCTGAAGAGGAAGGAGCTCAGGGAGCAGAGTAGGACCTCCAAAGAGCCACAAACCACCGAAGAAGAAAATCATCTTTGGTTTCATCTCTCCTCTCAGTCTCAGTCAGGTTTTTGCAGCCCAGTACGGCGAGGAACCAGCACCAACGCTCAGTGCTAATAAATCAGTTTCTAATGTATCAATAACACTTTTACACTTTGTTTTATTTTGAATGTCAGACCCCCGAATATAATTAGCATTTCCATGATATTCTGGTCAGTTTAGTGCACCTCTCCCTCTCTACACTGAAAATCAAATTATACAATTATTGTTTGATTTGTGACAATAAAAGAAAAAGACAGAAACAAAGTGTTAAAACTGCACTTATAAGGACACAATCAGATGTGTTGATGTCTAACTGTTGGTGCTGCAGTTTGACTTCCAGCTCAGCTGATACAACACATGACACTTGTGTGATGTCACTGATGTCAGGTGAGTCCATCATGAGAGAATCCAGAGCGAAACACACAGGAGACAAAGTGAACACATCAGATCACATCAGCTTTCTGCTCGGCTTCTCATTTACTGTCAGCGTGCAGCAGATAATGATTCACATCAGGGTTTCAAACCTCCACCAAACGCTCTGTTGAAAGCAGTTAGTTTGACTTTAAAGTGTGTTTAGTTGCAGCAGCAGACTGAAGGAAACATCTTAACCAGCAGAGTGTGAAGAGAAAACCAACCAAAACCTTCTCACACAGTGACGTTCTCTCCTTCTGCAGCCAACAACATCCAAAGCAACTTGAGACAGTTTGACTTTCTGTGTCCTCTTTGTTCATTTGTATTATTTTGTTAGAAGTGTCGGCCAGGTCTCTCTCCTCACATTTAACATTTGTCACTCAGGGTTTGTTTCGTTTGTAGTTTATTTAAATGTTTAAGTTGTTGAGAGAGGGGGAAAAGTGTGTAATTATTGTTGTCATTGTTTGTTGATTCTTTGCCTATCCACTGGCTGAATGCTGGTATCACCTTATGATGGTGAAGGTTGACATGATTTCCATTCACCTTCAATAGGTATAAATCTGGGTAACAGAACAAATACTGAACTTGTTCAGGATGATAAACTGTTCAGCAGGATGAAGCAATGTAATCAAGGTTTAAGGTTTAGGAGTATTTCGTTGTGTGTTTTTTTTTTTTCAAATATTCTTATATTATATCACTTTTAATCTGTCATTTAATTGTCACTGCAAGTTATTTTTGATCACACTTTCAACATCACATTCACACACACACACACACACACACACACACACACACACACATTAACCCCTCCACTCATCCTCATTTGCTTTCATATCCGCCCACTCACCCCTCCCTCACCTATTCATACAAAATCACAATACATGTGAATACACATTTATACATATATTGATTCCTTTATTATTCTACTTATATTAATCATCACATCCTTTATTCACATTTTTATTATCCTACTTATGTTACTTATCACAGTTTTTAATGTGACCTTTGTTTTTTTATTTTTCCTTTAATGTTTGAATTTAATCATGTAATACCTGTATCATTTTTCATATAACCATTTTCTCTTGATTTATTCTTTGTTGAGATTGTAATTCTTGAAAAACACCCATCATTACCATCAGACGTTGTGTAACTAGGTGTTAATACCACGTTGCATATCAGACATGGGTTGTGTTGGTTTTGAAGTCAGTGTGTCCACCATCTTTGTTACAGTCTTGTTGTTCTTAAGAGGAAGAAGGACCTGTGAGTGCGGCTGTCTGTGAGTTCATTTGCAGGTCACTCACAGATAAACTCTGTGAACAGGTCGAGCCATTTGAACTTAGATAAACTCTGTAGGTTCATTTCAAGGGTCCTGAACTTAAGTCAACTCTTTGCACCTGCAGGTGCAGCTGTGTGCAGGTTCATGTCAGGTGGAACAACCTTTAGTGAACTTAGAAACTGGTTTTGTCTGGCTAGGTTATACGCACGGCACCTGCACCCTCTGTCGTGGTTTTTGTGAAGGGTGTATATAAAGAGGGCTTTTTATTCTGCTGGCTCTCCTTTTTCGGAGTCACACACCACAGAGGAGCTTTCTGTTACTAAAAGAGCTTCAGAGCAAAGATAATGATAGATTTCAATTTTTGATGCATTTTTGCAATTTTTTGTAAAAACTGGTGGAAGTCGGCTGTGAGCAGAAAATCGGTGCCTGGTTGTAACTTTTGAACACCAGAGGTCGAGCGTTTGTGAACAGTCAATGTCAGCCAGTTACCAAACTTAGAAATTAACTTCAGATAGACATAGATAGATACTGAGAGACTAAACTGAGCTGAATTCAAAATTACTTAATCAAACCCATTCTGGTTAAATAGGCCTGGAAAAGAAAGGCATGTAACAACCAAACCAAACCAGTTTCCTTTTTTCGCTTTTTTCTTTTTTCTCTGTTTTTTGACTTTTTTACCTTTTTTTACTGTTTTCTTTTATTTTTACTTTTCTCTTTTTTTAATTCTTTTAATGTAGATTGACTTTTGTATCATTTTTGAATTGATTGAATAAAAACCACATAAAATCTTAGAAGCTCCGGTGTGATAGTTTTCTTTTCTCTGAGAGAGAGCACCAAGAAACCGAGGCAGGAGACCCCCCCAGGAGGACCCCCCTTGGCCCCCAAGAGGTAAGCTCCAGCGACTGTTAGTTTCACTCACACTATAGGGAAAAGGACCCCTCCCCGGGCCGACCCAGGTGGTTGCGTCTGGTGAATCCTTACAGCTGTTAGGATTCAAATAGGTTTAGGGGAGCAACATCCCTTTGGAGTTCCCGAGTCGGAGAGACCAGCGCAGGTTTGTGGGCTCAAAGCCCATGTTAGGCTAAGTGGCTAGAATCATAGAAGAGGGCCCTCTTCCGCCCCTCTCCCCTTCCCATGTTTGCATGACCTCAGTGCTCTTAAGCCATCTCAAGTCAGGGACGAGACCAGAGGGCGAGGGCGACCGCGTAGGGGCCCACGGTAGTGACCGGACGTAGGACAGAGAAAGTCCGCCGTGAGCTCTACAGGCAGCAGATTAACGAACGTACCGTCACCGCCAGGAAGTCTCAGTTTGACGCTTCTGAGGGTCGCTCGGTTTTAAAAAGAAGGTCCTTCTTCCTGCCTGGTAAACAACCTCTTTACGCAGAGTCCAGCGCGCAGCACGGCGCGTCGCACGGCGCGTCGCACGTGACACGACGGCGCCATCACGGACTCACGTGACAAAGTCAAGCCTCACAAAAGGATGCACACACAGCAGAATGACTGAATGACTGTACTCAGGAACCCAACAACAACAAACACAACACAAGATCTTAGAGCAAAATAAAATATTCATATATTTAACACTTTTACACAAAAGCCCCAAAATCTCACAGTCCCAAAGACCACAAAACAAAAAAATAATTCAACTCAAAATTCCACTTCGGATTTCTTTCACACTTTTTTTTACACAAACTGAGAGGATTGAGTGTGGACCGTCTGGGAGAATGAAGGAATACGGGTAATGTTGGATTGGCTGTCATTGGCAGATGAATCAACGGTTTTATGAGGGATTGAACAGCCTCACTGTAATATTTACTGCTAGCGAGCATTCTGCTCCAGCCGATTACTCTCTCCTGCTCTCCTCAAAAACTGAATGACAGATAAAAAGGAAGGGGTTGAATTGTGGCGCGAACCAGGAGCGAATCGGTGAGTATGTTGTGAAAATGGGTGTTTCTGGGGGTGTGTACAATGGGTGAAATCCAGGTTGTCACACTCCTTCTGTCCTGAGAGAAGCCTGAACATAAAGAGGCTTTTTTACAAACTGACTCTATGTGCTAATGTTTGTTTTCTTTATAATAATACTATCCTGCTCCATACCTGAGGCAGGGGATCCGGGGAAATCTTCCTCATAGTTTTCCTCGTGGAAGATTTTGAGGATCCATCAATGTTGTTCTATGTACATCTCCTCAGCTGTGGGACAGCATGGCTTCAGTTGGGCCACATTAACAACATGAAGGTCTTCTCCAGTGTCTTCCAAGACCACCTCAAAGTTCAGAGGACTAACTTTCCTGGTGACGTGATATGGACCTTTCCACCGTGGTGCAGGTTTGGCCACATCTGTTCTTCCTTTGTCATTATTCTGTTCTTGTCTTTGTCTTGCTTTTCCCAGGTTGCCAGTTCCACGTCTCTTGAACTCAGCTATCTGGTTAGCTGTAGCGTATGCAGGTGTGTCAGGATCACATAGCTGTGGGCTTAGCTCAGCATCCAAGGAGCCTTTCAGAAGACGACTGAGGTTGAGTTCTGCAGGTGTAACTCCTGTGGACTCGTTTTTCCTCCACATATGAAGCAATCATGGCTTTCACATTCTTCTCTGACCCCATTTACACCTGGTGTTAATATGTGATCTGTATCTAGATAAGTTATCCAGATAAGAAACGGTCTGATCTTGCCTTTGCGTTCACACCTGGTTTTAAAGCGTTCTCGTTATCTTCATTGAAATCAGATCTCTGTCCTTCACCTGCGTGTGAGTAACTTGAGGTGGTGGCAAATCATCTGTCGGCCTGGTGTAGACATTCACACATATAACAGGTTTTTATCACAGTTAAAGTGAATTTAAATAAACAGAAACAGCTCAGCTCAGCTAAACAGAAGCTCAGAACTCAAAGCTGCCATGTTGGACTGAAACCTTTCAGTGTTTGAGTGTCCTGCCTGGACTTTATCTGTTATTTTTGGACTCTTTGTGTATTTTGTTCTCTTGAGTTTTCAGTGTTGCATTTATGTTACCTGGTTTTGGTTTTCTCTGTGTTTCCCTTGTGTGTTCCTTTATTCCTCCTGTGTTTATGTGCACCTCCTCTCACCTGCCTTGCATCACCCTTGTTAGCCCAGTGTCTTCCCCAGTTTATCTGCTCCCAGTGTCTTCCCCAGTTTATCTGCTCCCAGTGTCTTCCCCAGTTTATCTGCTCCCAGTCTGCCAGTGTGTTGTGTCACCTGTTGTCTGTTTACTTTAGTTCCTGTTTTATTTTGAAATATTTTCTCCTTGTGTCTTGTCACCTTTACTTCCTGTGTTTGATTACCTCATGTGTTTCACCTGTGTCTCGTTTCCCTCACCTGTGCACCCTGTGCATTTATAGTCCAGTTTTCAGTTCGGTCTTTGTCGAGTCGTCTGCTTTCATACTGCGTTTATGTCCTGCATTTATTCTATGTTTGTTCCTGTGTCTCCTGTAACTGTTTTGAATTATTTCATTAAATATTTCTGCATCTGATCCTGCCTGCCACCATCTGCATTTGGGTCCACCTGCTCCACTCACACCGTCTTGACATTGAGTTCATAAAATCAAACCTGAAACAAACTGAAAGTCCAAACAGCAGCGAGATGAAGAACAGACAGAAGACGTGTTACAGTTTCCTTCTGCTTAAATATTATTTATCTGTTCACAAACAGAACGCAGAGATCCTCTCTGCTCTGATAAAACACAACAAACTACTGAGAGAAAATATTAAATTACAAATATCTGATGATCTAAAGTTTCAGTTAAATAAAAGATTCAAGAACAGATTTCAACTCTTCTGCATCTTTTATGTGATTTGAATAAACAGTTCAAACATCAAACTTCACAAAGTCTTCAAGTATCTTTTTAAGTTCACGTCAGATCTTTATTGTCCCGCGAGAGCCATAAAAACACCAACACAATAAGACACAACGAGACAGTAAAAGAGCTGCTAAACTCACAGAAACAGAAAAACAGCAAAACATGAAATGAATTTCCTCTTCACTAACTGCTGAAACACTTCTGTGCATCTGGTCCAGTTTGTTGCTGCAGTAACTTCATGTGAGCAGCAGATGGCAGCAGAGAGCCTGAACACAGTTTAAACACTAACAGTAATGTATGATGTCACATCTGTGTTTCATTTCAACCTTTACATGAAGAATGACAATGAACTTTACAGTGAAGGAGGAAACATCTGGTGTCCAGCAGGGAAACTTTTTAGAGTTTTAACTAGAATATTAAACTTTTATGTTGTTGTTGTGGAAAACCATCTCAGACACAAAGATATTTATGCTTTAAAACATGTTTGGAGTCAGAGCAGGAACTGTCTATGTAGGTGAGAATTCAGATTGAAGCCCCCAAAAAACTGATAATGGTACAAAAATATCTCCAGACATGACAAAGTCCTCCCAGTCCTCCCAGTCCTCCCAGTCCTCCAGATAAATAGGCAAGAGAGGGTCGAGGTGTCAGCTGAAAACTGCCTGACCAGTAAGGCTTTAAAAAACAAACCAGATGATGGAAGTCAATGATGAAGAGAGGAGGGGTAAACATTAAGAAAGGAGGACCGGTGTGTATTTCCAGAACCTGCATACAAGCACAGAAAATAACAACGAGACAAAACCGTCCTCATTTGCTGCCCCAGCTGACGTCTGAAGTATGAAGCAGCAGGAAAACTACTTTACTTCATTTACACCACTGCTGAGTCAACTCTGTCTCTACAGATAATCATCCCTCCATCATCCCTCCATCATCCCTCCATCATCCCTCCATCATCCCTCTATCATGCCTCCATCGTCCCTCTATCGTCCCTCCATCACCCCTCCATCACGCCTCCATCATCCCTCTATCACCCCTCCATCACCCCTCCCTCATCCCTCCATCATCCCTCCATCATCCCTCCATCATCCCTCTATCGTCCCTCCATCACCCCTCCCTCATCCCTCCATCATCCCTCCATCATCCCTCCATCACCCCTCCCTCATCCCTCCATCATCCCTCCATCATCCCTCCATCACCCCTCCCTCATCCCTCCATCATCCCTCCATCATCCCTCCATCATCCCTCTATCGTCCCTCCATCACCCCTCCCTCATCCCTCCATCATCCCTCCATCATCCCTCCATCACCCCTCCATCACCCCTCCATCATCCCTCCATCACCCCTCCATCATCCCTCCATCATCCCTCCATAATGCCTCCATCATGCCTCCATCATCCCTCCATCATCCCTCCATCATCCCTCCATCATCCCTCTATCGTCCCTCCATCACCCCTCCCTCATCCCTCCATCATCCCTCCCTCATCCCTCCATCATCCCTCCATCACCCCTCCATCATCCCTCCATCACCCCTCCATCATCCCTCCATCATCCCTCCATCATCCCTCCATCATCCCTCCATCACCCCTCCATCATCCCTCCATCATCCCTCCATAATGCCTCCATCATGCCTCCATCATCCCTCCATCATCCCTCCATCATCCCTCTATCATCCCTCTATCGTCCCTCCATCACCCCTCCCTCATCCCTCCATCATCCCTCCCTCATCCCTCCATCATCCCTCCATCACCCCTCCATCATCCCTCCATCACCCCTCCATCATCCCTCTATCATCCCTCTATCATCCCTCCATCATCCCTCCATCATGCCTCCATCACCCCTCTATCATCCCTCCATCACCCCTCCATCATCCCTCTATCATCCCTCTATCATCCCTCCATCATCCCTCTATCATCCCTCCATCACCCCTCCATCACGCCTCCATCATCCCTCTATCATCCCTCCATCATCCCTCTATCATCCCTCCATCACCCCTCCATCATCCCTCTATATCCCTCCATCATGCCTCCATCATCCCTCCATCACCCCTCCATCATGCCTCCATCATCCCTCTATCATCCCTCTATCATCCCTCCATCATCCCTCCATCACCCCTCCATCATGCCTCCATCATCCCTCTATCATCCCTCTATCATCCCTCCATCATGCCTCCATCATCCCTCTATCATCCCTCTATCATCCCTCCATCACCCCTCCATCATCCCTCTATCATCCCTCCATCACCCCTCCATCATCCCTCCATCACCCCTCTATCATTCCTCCATCATCCCTCTATCATCCCTCCATCATCCCTCTATCATCCCTCTATCATCCCTCCATCACCCCTCCATCATCTCTCTATCATCCCTCCATCATCCCTCTATCATGCCTCCATCATGCCTCCGCCATCCCTCTATCATCCCTCCATCACCCCTCTATCATTCCTCCATCATCCCTCTATCATCCCTCCATCATGCCTCCATCACCCCTCCC
The DNA here is from genome assembly GCF_914725855.1 of Thunnus albacares. NCBI lineage: Eukaryota > Metazoa > Chordata > Actinopteri > Scombriformes > Scombridae > Thunnus > Thunnus albacares. Next base: position 27,699,560 of record NC_058125.1, on the reverse strand, counting down.
TCATCCCTCTATCATCCCTCCATCACCCCTCCATCATCCCTCTATCATCCCTCCATCATGCCTCCATCATCCCTCTATCATCCCTCCATCATCCCTCCCTCATGCCTCCATCATGCCTCCATCATCCCTCCATCATGCCTCCATCATCCCTCCATCATCCCTCCATCATCCCTCTATCGTCCCTCCATCACCCCTCCATCATCCCTCTATCATCCCTCCATCACCCCTCCCTCATCCCTCCATCATCCCTCCATCATCCCTCTATCGTCCCTCCATCACCCCTCCCTCATCCCTCCATCATCCCTCCATCATCCCTCCATCACCCCTCCATCACCCCTCCATCATCCCTCCATCACCCCTCCATCATCCCTCCATCATCCCTCCATAATGCCTCCATCATGCCTCCATCATCCCTCCATCATCCCTCCATCATCCCTCCATCATCCCTCTATCGTCCCTCCATCACCCCTCCCTCATCCCTCCATCATCCCTCCCTCATCCCTCCATCATCCCTCCATCACCCCTCCATCATCCCTCCATCACCCCTCCATCATTCCTCCATCATCCCTCCATCATCCCTCCATCATCCCTCCATCACCCCTCCATCATCCCTCCATCATCCCTCCATAATGCCTCCATCATGCCTCCATCATCCCTCCATCATCCCTCCATCATCCCTCTATCGTCCCTCTATCGTCCCTCCATCACCCCTCCCTCATCCCTCCATCATCCCTCCCTCATCCCTCCATCATCCCTCCATCATCCCTCCATAATGCCTCCATCATCCCTCCATCATGCCTCCATCATCCCTCTATCATCCCTCCATCATCCCTCCCTCATGCCTCCATCATGCCTCCATCATCCCTCCATCATGCCTCCATCATCCCTCCATCATCCCTCCATCATCCCTCTATCGTCCCTCCATCACCCCTCCATCATCCCTCTATCATCCCTCCATCACCCCTCCCTCATCCCTCCATCATCCCTCCATCATCCCTCTATCGTCCCTCCATCACCCCTCCCTCATCCCTCCATCATCCCTCCATCATCCCTCCATCACCCCTCCATCACCCCTCCATCATCCCTCCATCACCCCTCCATCATCCCTCCATCATCCCTCCATAATGCCTCCATCATGCCTCCATCATCCCTCCATCATCCCTCCATCATCCCTCCATCATCCCTCTATCGTCCCTCCATCACCCCTCCCTCATCCCTCCATCATCCCTCCCTCATCCCTCCATCATCCCTCCATCACCCCTCCATCATCCCTCCATCACCCCTCCATCATCCCTCCATCATCCCTCCATCATCCCTCCATCATCCCTCCATCACCCCTCCATCATCCCTCCATCATCCCTCCATAATGCCTCCATCATGCCTCCATCATCCCTCCATCATCCCTCCATCATCCCTCTATCATCCCTCTATCGTCCCTCCATCACCCCTCCCTCATCCCTCCATCATCCCTCCCTCATCCCTCCATCATCCCTCCATCACCCCTCCATCATCCCTCCATCACCCCTCCATCATCCCTCTATCATCCCTCTATCATCCCTCCATCATCCCTCCATCACCCCTCCATCACCCCTCTATCATCCCTCCATCACCCCTCCATCATCCCTCTATCATCCCTCTATCATCCCTCCATCATCCCTCTATCATCCCTCCATCACCCCTCCATCACGCCTCCATCATCCCTCTATCATCCCTCTATCATCCCTCTATCATCCCTCCATCACCCCTCCATCATCCCTCTATCATCCCTCCATCATGCCTCCATCATCCCTCCATCACCCCTCCATCATGCCTCCATCATCCCTCTATCATCCCTCTATCATCCCTCCATCATCCCTCCATCACCCCTCCATCATGCCTCCATCATCCCTCTATCATCCCTCTATCATCCCTCCATCATGCCTCCATCATCCCTCTATCATCCCTCTATCATCCCTCCATCACCCCTCCATCATCCCTCTATCATCCCTCCATCACCCCTCCATCATCCCTCCATCACCCCTCTATCATTCCTCCATCATCCCTCTATCATCCCTCCATCATCCCTCTATCATCCCTCTATCATCCCTCCATCACCCCTCCATCATCCCTCTATCATCCCTCCATCATCCCTCTATCATGCCTCCATCATGCCTCCGCCATCCCTCTATCATCCCTCCATCACCCCTCTATCATTCCTCCATCATCCCTCTATCATCCCTCCATCATGCCTCCATCACCCCTCCCTCATCCCTCTATCATCCCTCCATCACCCCTCCATCATCCCTCTATCATCCCTCCATCATGCCTCCATCATCCCTCTATCATCCCTCCATCATCCCTCCCTCATGCCTCCATCATGCCTCCATCATCCCTCTATCATCCCTCCATCACCCCTCCATCATGCCTCCATCACCCCTCCCTCATCCCTCTATCATCCCTCCATCACCCCTCTATCATCCCTCCATCATGCCTCCATCATCCCTCTATCATCCCTCCATCATCCCTCCATCATCCCTCCCTCATCCCTCCATCATCCCTCTATCATCCCTCCATCACCCCTCCATCATGCCTCCATCACCCCTCCATCATCCCTCCATCACCCCTCCCTCATCCCTCTATCATCCCTCCATCACCCCTCTATCATTCCTCCATCACCCCTCCATCACCCCTCCATCATCCCTCTATCATCCCTCCATCATGCCTCCATCATCCCTCTATCATGCCTCCATCATGCCTCCGCCATCCCTCTATCATCCCTCCATCACCCCTCCATCATCCCTCTATCATCCCTCCATCATGCCTCCATCATCCCTCTATCATCCCTCCATCATCCCTCTATCATCCCTCCATCACCCCTCCATCATGCCTCCATCACCCCTCCCTCATCCCTCTATCATCCCTCCCTCATCCCTCTATCATTCCTCCATCATCCCTCTATCATCCCTCCATCATGCCTCCATCATCCCTCCATCACCCCTCCATCATGCCTCCATCATCCCTCTATCATCCCTCTATCATCCCTCCATCATCCCTCCATCACCCCTCCATCATGCCTCCATCATCCCTCTATCATCCCTCTATCATCCCTCCATCATGCCTCCATCATCCCTCTATCATCCCTCTATCATCCCTCCATCACCCCTCCATCATCCCTCTATCATCCCTCCATCACCCCTCCATCATCCCTCCATCACCCCTCTATCATTCCTCCATCATCCCTCTATCATCCCTCCATCATCCCTCTATCATCCCTCTATCATCCCTCCATCACCCCTCCATCATCCCTCTATCATCCCTCCATCACCCCTCTATCATCCCTCCATCACCCCTCTATCATTCCTCCATCATCCCTCTATCATCCCTCCATCATGCCTCCATCACCCCTCCCTCATCCCTCTATCATCCCTCCATCACCCCTCCATCATCCCTCTATCATCCCTCCATCATGCCTCCATCATCCCTCTATCATCCCTCCATCATCCCTCCCTCATGCCTCCATCATGCCTCCATCATCCCTCTATCATCCCTCCATCACCCCTCCATCATGCCTCCATCACCCCTCCCTCATCCCTCTATCATCCCTCCATCACCCCTCTATCATCCCTCCATCATGCCTCCATCATCCCTCTATCATCCCTCCATCATCCCTCCATCATCCCTCCCTCATCCCTCCATCATCCCTCTATCATCCCTCCATCACCCCTCCATCATGCCTCCATCACCCCTCCCTCATCCCTCTATCATCCCTCCATCACCCCTCTATCATTCCTCCATCACCCCTCTATCATTCCTCCATCACCCCTCCATCACCCCTCCATCATCCCTCTATCATCCCTCCATCATGCCTCCATCATCCCTCTATCATGCCTCCATCATGCCTCCGCCATCCCTCTATCATCCCTCCATCACCCCTCCATCATCCCTCTATCATCCCTCCATCATGCCTCCATCATCCCTCTATCATCCCTCCATCATCCCTCTATCATCCCTCCATCACCCCTCCATCATGCCTCCATCACCCCTCCCTCATCCCTCTATCATCCCTCCATCACCCCTCTATCATCCCTCCATCATGCCTCCATCATCCCTCTATCATCCCTCCATCATCCCTCCATCATCCCTCCCTCATCCCTCCATCATCCCTCTATCATCCCTCCATCACCCCTCCATCATGCCTCCATCACCCCTCCCTCATCCCTCTATCATCCCTCCCTCATCCCTCTATCATTCCTCCATCACCCCTCTATCATTCCTCCATCACCCCTCCATCATCCCTCCATCATGCCTCTGCCATCTCCACAGTCTGATCTCTACAGTGTGTGATGTGTTATTGGTTCGTAGTGGTGAATCTACAGTGAATTATCAGTGACTCTGCAGCTCCTCTCGGCTTTACGGAGCTTTATAGTGAGTTTCAGCTCATTGTTTATCTGTCCGGCTGCAACTTTACTGTTCTGGTTCACTCTCAGCGTCTCATAGCGTCGTTTTCAGAGAGAAGAAGCTGTAAAAAACCGCTGAACACTACCTGCTGACAGTTAGCTGTAGACTAGCTGGTGAACATAGTGGAGCATTTAGCAGATAAAGAGCCAGATATTTCCCTCAGGAGTTGGTGGAGAGTAAAAACAGAACTAAAAGAGAGTGAATATTAGACAGAAACACGACTCCACATGAATGATAATGTTGCTCCGTAACTGCTGGATGTGGACATTTTATTTAAATGAGCTCCTGCTAGTTTAGTAGATTTCTACTGAAGACATAAATCTTTAAAAATCTTTTTCATTTTTAAAATATTGTATGTATGTGAGGTCACCTCAGTGTAAAGTCTGTTGGCTGAGCAGGGTCACAGTTTCTCTTCTTTCTTCTAATATATGTTTTTGTTTTCAGGTTATTGTGACTAAAGAAAAAAAAGGAAAGTAACATGAAGTCAAAACTGTTCGTTCCAGTTTCAGATTTACATGAACAGAATAAAATATTAAATATAATTTTAAATAAAAACAGAATCTGCAGCTGATCTCTGCGTCTGATTCTTCTTGTTCAGGAGGAAACAGTCAAATCTTCCTCTTCTGCTCTTCTCTCTCTCTTTTCCTCTGTTTGCCGTCGGCGCGGAAACTTCTCGACAGAAAACTGTGCCAGAAATCAAATAAAAAAAATCAAACATTAAATATGAAGAAGGAAGTTTAACTGTCAGATTAAAAGCTTTTTTTTTTTACCTCCTCAGTGTCATTTTAAGAGCTTTTCTGTTGCTGAGCTTTGTTCTCTTTTCTGTCTGATTAAATCTTCATGAGACGAGACTGCGAACAAAAGAAAAGACAAAGTGATGAATATATAAGCAGCAGCATGACAGATTTTATTTTTCTGTTTCATATTTAACGTTTGTTCTTTTTCCTTCAAAACTTCATGAAAGAAAAGAAACTGAAAATGTTTTTCAACTTTAATAAAAATGACTTAACTTCATATAAACACGCAGACGACACTCATGTTCAGCGTAATAAACTAAAAACATTAAAACAATGTTAAATGTTTATTTATTTGTATTTCAGCCGAGTGAAACTTCTGCTTTTAGTCTCGGAAACAAGATTCCATTTAGTAGCTGCTGTGGAGCTTTTAATCACATCACATGGCCTTCATCAGCAGTTTATACAGCTGTCATGGAAGATTTAATCTAATTAAAATGTCAAATATAAGATAATATATGAAATAATTTTAAATATATAAACATATATAAAATATGTAAACTGTTAAAATGAACTGAGTTTATTTGTGGTTTGTGTGTGTTACCGTGTGTGTGTGTGTGTGTGTGTGTGTGTGTGTGTGTGTGTGTGTTTAGCTCTCAGTTAAAAACAACCTGCTTGAACTCAGTCAGTAAAATTTGAATTATTATTATTATTATTATTATTATTATTATTATGTTGTCATGAGTGCACTTACACTGATACAAACATGTTGTATTTTTAATTGTTCAATTTACTTTTGAATTCAGTTTTTCGTACATTTTGATTCTTTTAATGAAGGTTACATGTCAGCTTTGTTTTCAGTGATGTCACTGTGATGTCACTGTGATGTCACTGTGATGTCACTGTGTCTCTAGATCTCAGATATTAACTCGGTGTTCGTCACTGATGAGCACAGCTGGAATAAACCTGAATGATCCTCACAGGTGTGTTGAGATAAAACACAGGTGGACACATTTACACACTCACACATTTACACACTCACACATTACACACTCACACATTTACACACTCACACATTTACACACTCACACATTACACACTCACACATTACACACTCACACATTTACACACTCACACATTACACACTCACACACTCACACATTTACACACTCACACATTTACACACTCACACATTACACACACACATTTACACACTCACACATTACACACTCACACATTACACACTCACACATTTACACACTCACACATTACACACTCACACACTCACACATTTACACACTCACACATTTACACACTCACACAATACACACTCACACATTTACACACTCACACAATACACACTCACACATTTACACTCACACATTACACACTCACACATTACACACTCACACATTTACACACTCACACATTTACACACTCACACAATACACACACATTTACACACTCACACATTTATACACTCACACATAACACACTCACACATAACACACTCAGTTTTACACACTCACACATTTACACTCACACATTTACACACTCAGTTTTACACACTCACACATTTACACACTCACACATTTACACACACACACATTTACACACTCACACATTACACGCTCACACATTACACACTCACATTTACACACTAACACATTTACACTCTCACATTTACACACTCACACATTTACACACTCAGTTTTACACACTCACACATTTACACACTCAGCTTTACACACTCACACATTACTCACTCACACATAACACACTCACACATTACACACTCACTCATTACACACTCACATTTACACACTAACACATTTACACACTCACATTTACACACTCGCAGCTGGTGGAGGGTTAATGGTGCAACGTGTAGTGAATAGAGCGATTTCACACAGACTTCACTTCCTCCAGTTTGTAGAAAAAAAATTATACCGCAGTTAAAAACTGTTCAGTTCAACAAAAACACCAAGTTTATTTTGTGTGTGTGTGTGTGTGCGTGTGCGTGTGTGTGTATGTATGTGTGTGTGTGTGTGTGTGCGTGTGTGTGTATGTATGTGTGGGTTTTATGTCATGTTGATTGACAGGTCTGACAGCTGTATGATTGATTATCCTCCAACCAACCAGAGCCTGATGTGTTGGACCACCACAGTGTGTGTGTGTGTGTGTGTGTGTGTGTGTGTATGTTTGTGTGTGTGTGTGTGTGTGTGTGTTTGTGTGTGTGTGTCAGCAGACTCTGTGAGCTGTGAAGTCTCTATTACAGAGTGAGGTCATCGGGGGGTCAGAAGTCAGACAGCGCTGCAGGAACAACATCAGTGTTCACATACAGAACCTGTTAATGAGAAAAACCAATTAACTCATCATCATCACAAATTACCTTTAAATAATAACAATTAAAGTAGAAATACTGCAGTTATTGATTCAAAGTATTTCAGTAAAATTACAGTTTCAAAATATGAGTGTTGTTCTCTTCCACCTTTATCTGCTATAAACTAAATGTCAGGGAACATTATACCGTTTCTTCTTCACTGGTTTTCTGTGTCTGACCTGCTTGTCTGTCCTCCTCCCAGTAGGAGGAGAACGACCTGTTTGGTGTTTGCAGAAAGCAGCTGAAACTGCTGCTGTTGACGTCGATGTAGCTCTAAAAATGTGTTTTAGAATTTAACGGCTTCATGTAGACGCAGTCTGAGTCCCACTGAGTGATGTCAGCGTGTTTCATGTGTGTGTGTGTGTTCACGATTATCTGAGTTATGACTCCACTATCAAGGCTTAAAGTTTTTACCTTTTTCCTCCATGTTGCCAAAACAAAATGCAGCTCAAACTTCCTGCAAGACTGAAACTGTAACAAAGAAAATCAGTTTTAACTCAACACGTCACAACTTCCACGTTCAGTTCAGTTAAAAACTGTCGCGTCCTTGAGGTCTTCAATCAGAGAGAGAACAGAGCAACACAGTCTGACCTGCTGGTCACCAGGGAGGTGATAAGGCTGGTTTTACTGGTTTTACTGGTTTAATCTGGCAGCTTCAGGAGGGAAATAAATGATCTCTTCATAGAAGAATAAACCTCAAACTTGACTTGGATAAATGATAAAAAAATGTTTGTTTATTACTTCACTCTCATATGACAGCACACACACACACAAACACACATTTACATTTACTTAGGTCACTTTTGAGGACATTACATAGATTTACCCTAAACACAACCACTGACCCAAAAATCAGGTTTCCCAAGTCAACTTTTGTCCCCAGTTAACTGGTGTTTAGTCTGAAACTTGTCCCCGAAAGTAGCCTATGACAGACACACACACACACACACACACACACTCACACTCAAGAGACTGAAATCAATTACGAGGAACAAGTTCACCTCAAAGTCAAAACTTTAAAAGAGAAAAAAAGAAGAAACAGAGAAGTTGTACCGAGTGTCTGTGAGCAAGGCACTGAAGCACGTGATGCTCGTTAAGCAGCAGCAGCTTCCTCTCGTTAACTACAGAGTGAATGTGAGACGAGGACACAGAGAGACACACAACGAGAGGAGCAGAAGAAGAAAAGAGAGGAGGAGGAGGAGGAGAGATGAAGGCCTTCATTGATTTTCTGTCAGTTTGCAGCAGAGAGAGAATAAAGAAACGCTGTTTGGCCAAAATGTTCAAATAACGTCCCAGAGGAGTGTGTGTGTGTGTGTGTGTGTGTGTGTGTGTGTGTGAGAGAGAGAGAGAGAGTGTGTGTGTGTGTGTGTGTGTGTGTGTGTGTGAGAGAGAGAGAGAGAGAGTGTGTGT
>NC_058125.1:27653096-27685596 GCF_914725855.1 Thunnus albacares | reverse complement strand
GACAGAGGCTGAACTGAGGGGCTGCATAAAGGACCAGTAGAAGATAAATAAGGAGTTTTTACTCCAGTAAAACCCCAGAATATAAATATGGAGGCTGGAGATGAGCAGAATATGAGTCCTTTAAAGAAAGTGGAGACATTTTGATGAGTCATTACTTCTTCAGGATGCAGTTTAAGGGTTCAGACTTGGTTTCAGGGTCAATGTCAGAGTCAAGTTCAAGTAACGGTCCTCACGAGTATAGAAGTACAAACCTGTGTATGTGTGTGTGTGTGTGTGTGTGTGTGTGTGTGTGTAACCTACTTGGAGTTAATCTACATGAACAGAGAGACAGATGGAGGGATGATGGAGGTGTAGAGCCAACACACCAGATTATAATCCTCTGAGGGAATTCTGCTGGAGGAGAGGAAGAGGAGGAGGAGGAGGAGAGGGGGAGGATGTAGTGAAGGAAGGAGAAAAAAGGAGGTAGAGAAGAAGAGTAGGAGGTAGAGGAGGAGAGGAAGAGGAGGTGGAAGTAGAGAAGGAGGAGGTAGAGGAGGAGGAGGTAGAGGAGGTAGAGGAGGAAGAGAGAGGAGGAGGAGGTAGAGGAGGTAGAGGAGGAGGAGGTAGAGGTGGAGGAGGTGGAGGAGGAGGAGGAGGAGGAGGAGGTAGAGGAGGTGGAGGAGGTAGAGGAGGAGGAGGAGGTGGAGGAGGTAGAGGTGGAGGAGGTGGAGGAGGAGGAGGAGGTAGAGGAGGTGGAGGAGGAGGAGGAGGTAGAGGAGGTGGAGGAGGAGGAGGAGGTAGAGGTGGAGGAGGTGGAGGAGGAGGAGGAGGTAGAGGAGGTGGAGGAGGAGGAGGAGGTGGAGGAGGTGGAGGAAATATTGGATCATTTGAACATTTATTGAAATGAAAGCATGTGAGAAGTTTAGAGGGAAAAATCACTATTTGGTGGAGCTGTTAACAACTCATAGACATGTGAAATGTGACCCCGACTACACACTGCTTTTTGTAAGACGTCAAAAGACAAAAAGGTTGGAAACCACTGGTTTCATCTTTAACAATGTGTTGTATTTTAAAAGCTTGTTATATTATCCATTGTGTCAAATCTTCATCTGAAAAATAACTAAAGCTGTCAAATAAATGTAGTGGAGTAGAAAGTACAATATTTCCCTCTGAAATGTAGAAAGTAGCGTCAGATACAACTACAGCGTCTGAATAACAGCTGATCTGATGCGTTCAGGTGTTTGTGATGTAACGACTCTGATTTATATGATGATGAGGAGCTGAACTGTCAGCAGGTCAGAGGTCAGCTGTTAATGAGAAAATGTTGTATTGAACTCTGAGTTTGGCTTCGCTCGCTGGAGAATCTGCATCAGCTAAACGAATCCCATCGACTCTTATATATGTGTGTGTGTGTGTGTGTGTGTGTGTGCGCTGAACGTACTGTATAACCACGCTGCGAGGTCAAAGGTCGTCCGTTAATGAGCCTACTGTACTCTCATAAAGGAAATAAAGTTTCCACCTGCATCATGAGCAGCTCTCACTTTAATCAAACTCGCACACAAGCCGAACTCTGCGGTTCAATAATTAATTCAGACAATATGAGGCACGCACACACGCACACGCACACACGCACGCACACGCACGCGCACACACACACGCGCGCACACACACACGCACACACACGCCTTGCAGAGCTGCAGCGTGATCAATAAAACGTGTTAAAATCAGAGGAGGTTTGGTGTTTGTTCACTGTCGGGTCACATTCAGACTGTCAGAGGTCAGAGAGCTCCGCTTTAATGAGAGAAGAAGAAGAAGAAGAAGAAGAAGAAGAAGAAGAAGAAGAAGAAGAAGAGGGGTAATTAAAGATTGTTTGGAAAAGGCTGAAAGCTGCGAACACGTAGAGAGAAACAGACAGTCAGTGTCATTTCATCCTAAACTCTCCTCGTGGTTTAAATGAACTAAATCATCTGAAGACTTTTCTCTGTCGGGTTTGTTTGTTTGTTCGAGCGTCCGTCACGTTCTGGACGAGGTCGTCTGATACCGACACACACGAGCTACCGAAAAACAAGACGAATAAAAAAACAACTTTCTCCTGATCAGCAGAGGAACAGACTTCATCAGAGAGCAGGACTGTAAACCTGTTAATGTATCACACACGTTTATTTCATTTAGTCATTTATTTGATTGTATTCATGTTTTAAAATGTGTGTGTGTGTATATATATATATATACACACACACATATATATATATGTGTGTATATATATATATATATATACACACACATATATATATATATATATATATAAGCTGCAATAATCTGTATGGAAGAGTTCAATAGAAATAAACTGACTGAAGTATAATTCTGATCAAAAAACGAGGTGTTGAAGACGGATTCATGCTGTGCTTTTGTAATGAAAGTCCTGCAGTATGTGTGTGTGTTTTAGTGTGTGTGTGTGTTTTAGTGTGTGTGTGTGTGTGTTTTAGTGTGTGTGTGTGTGTTTTAGTGTGTGTGTGTGTTTTAGTGTGTGTGTGTGTGTGTGTGTTTTAGTGTGTGTGTGTGTGTGTGTGTGTGTGTGTGTGTGTGTGTGTGTGTGTGTGTGTTTTAGTGTGTGTGTGTGTTTTAGTGTGTGTGTGTGTGTGTGTGTGTGTGTGTTTTAGTGTGTGTGTGTGTTTTAGTGTGTGTGTGTGTGTGTGTGTGTGTGTGTGTTTTAGTGTGTGTGTGTGTTTTAGTGTGTGTGTGTGTGTGTGTGTGTGTGTGTTTTAGTGTGTGTGTGTGTTTTAGTGTGTGTGTGTGTGTGTGTGTGTGTGTGTGTTTTAGTGTGTGTGTGTGTGTCCAGGTGATAAATGAGACCTGGAGTTGCTCTCTGGTTTCTGGTCTCTACGGAGCGTGCCCAGATGGTCAGTCTGACACACACACACACACACACACACACACACACACACACTAAAACACACACACACACACACACACACACACACACACACACACACTAAAACACACACACACACACACACACACACACACACACACACACACACACACACACACACACACACGCGCGGGCGTCTTCCTGCTGTGGTTTTTCCGTCTGTCCTACTGACCTTATTAACTCTCCTGCTGCGTTTCTGACCGACTTTAGTTTTCAGGTTTGTTCTGAGTACCGAGCGCTCACTGAAGGCAGAGACGCGGTGGTCATGTGACGGACTCGACTCCACGTCGACTAATCGCACGGAGAAGAAATCTTATTGGTCTGAATATTAGACGACCCTGAAATATTTCCGCCGAAGCAGAAGGTGAATGACGACTCTTCACAACAACAACAACAACAACAACAACAACAACTCCCTCTGCTTCATCAAGAATATTTTATTAGGTTTTTTAATTTGGAAAGTTTTCATAATAATTTAGATAAAAACAACAACTAATAATAATATTAATAATAATAATATTAATAATAATAATAATAATAATTTACAGCCACAACTGTTTGTATAAATACACAGTGAACCAGACTAAGTGAGCTGTGTAACTGGGTGTCTGCAGGGTGTCCAGTAAGTTAAACCAGTGGAACAGAACTCTCCCCACTAACAAACCAGTCGCCACAGAAACGTTGAATATCTACGTTTCAACACGTTTCATATCAACATCTCCACCCGCTGAATGATGATGTTTGATGGTGTGACAGCGCTGCGGTTAAAGTCTGGACGGGTTTAAACACAAACACACCTGCTTAAAATAAAATAAAATAAAATAAAATAGAAACGATTCACTAGAAACACTGTCGAATGAAACAGGAAGCGAGGAGGGCTGCCAAGAAACTTATTAACCATCCTCTTCCTCCTCCTCCTCCTCCTCCTCCTCCTCATCCTCCTCCTCCTCCTCCTCCTCCTCATCCTCCTCCTCGTCATCCTCCTCCTCCTCCTCCTCATCCTCCACCCCCCCCCCCCCCCCCCCCCCCCTTCTCCGTCTCATAGGAAAGATCAGCTCATATAGATCACATGTGAACTACGTTACTTTAGAAATGTTGTGACGTATTTACACGTGTTGAAACGTAGATCTTCATCGTTTTATTCGGGCGTATCAGGCTGATACTAAAGTACACAAACATCCTTCAGTATACGGAAACAATAACAACTCTTCTTTTCCTTTCAGTGTCGACCAGTCGTTCAGTCTCTTCCTTTGTGTTCAGAGTATAAATCTGTGCTGTTTTCACAGAGGACATTTTGGCATTTTAAAAGATTACATGTTACGGTTTACTGGGACTAAAGGACGAGTTCACAATTCTTCCAGTCTGTGTTAAACCAACAGTCAGGAGCCCAAATGAACATGTAAGCTGTTTTTCTTGCTGTAATCATTCCTCCTGTTCATACTGACCATTAGAAGATCCCTTCATAATGACCTTACAATGGAAGTGATGGAGGACAAAACCCACAAAAGTTGATCTGAAGCTAATATGAAGCTTCAGCGTCCAAATGAGTCAAATCAAGTAGATATCTTTCAACTTTACAGTCTTTTTAGTGCCAAAGTTCCTCTTTTTGTTACTATACTTCCACCTGCAGCTCAACAGGGAAACACAAAGACTGTAAATGTGTCAGATATCCACTTGATATGACTAACTCAGACTGCTGAAGCTGAATAGAAGCTTCACACAGACTTTTAAATGACTGTGTGGACACACTGTGGATTTTATCCTCCATCACTTCCATTGAAAACACATTTGAAAGATCTTTTAATATCCAGTATGAACAGCAGGAATGATTACAGACACTGGGAACACTGGGAACTCGTCCTTTAATGGTAAAATCTCAAAACATGCGTTTATGACTCATTTTTTGTTTTTTCCCTTTGAAATAAAGTCTGAACTTCGTGTGTTTTAACGCTGCTGTGACTGCAGAGCTGCAGCTGGAACGATCCCGACCTTTGACCTCTGACCTCAGTGAGTGTTTATCGACCCGTCTGCGGCTGACATGCTTCTGTCCGTCAGTCTGTCCACCGTTTACATCTCAAATCACTTAGCCTGCTAAACAAAACATGCATCAGTCCATCCAGCCGTCCGCTCCACGCCGCTACACTTCATTAGCTCGGAGCCGCGACCGTGTGTCGCTTTCAGACACGGAAAGTCCATTACAGCCTAACAAGTCCTCTCTGTTAGATCCAGTGATCCTCTAGAGACCAGGACGGGGCGATCAATCCTCCTCCTCCTCCTTTTTAACATCTCTGTTGCTCATCACAGAGGGTTAACCTCTCTCTGTCTCTCTCTCTCAGGTGGGTGATTAAATCAATTAAATCAGTCGTTCTGTCAGGAGAGGAAGTTAAAGAGAGAGAGAGATGAAGAGGAGGAGGAGGAGGAGGAGGAGAGGTGAGGAAGACTCTCTCTCTCTCTTCAGATCAAAGATGGAGGATTTCTGTGTGTGAAGGTTTAATCAGAAGGTCGTTAGCGACACTTGACGTGTTTAACGAGGTTTTCCTGGAGCTCCGCAGCTGCCTGTTCCTCCCACACACAGATTAAGAGCTCGTTAAGGACTGAAAATGAAACTGAGACGCACAGCGGAACACACCTGAACCAGGTCTGAACCAAACTGAGACTAAACTAAGCCAGACCACCAGACTGTCAGACCGTCAGACCGTCAGACCACCAGACCACCAGACCGCCAGACCACCAGACCGTCAGACCGTCAGACCGTCAGACCACCAGACCACCAGACCGTCAGACCGTCAGACCGTCAGACCGTCAGATCATCAGACCACCAGACCATCAGACCATCAGACTGTCAGACCACCAGACCATCACACTGCCAGACCGTCAGACCGCCAGACCATCAGACCATCAGACTGCCAGATCGCCAGACTGTCAGACCGTCAGACCATCAGATCACCAGACCACCAGACTGTCAGACCGCCAGACCACCAGACCACCAGACCGCCAGACCACCAGACCGTCAGACCGCCAGACCACCAGACCACCAGACCGTCAGACCACCAGACCGCCAGACCGTCAGACCATCAGACCCCTCAGATCTGCTGACCAGTCACTGCTCATCATCCCAGGTAAAATCCAGTGATCGGGTGTTTTCCATCGTTGGCTTTAAACTGGGACAGTTTTCCTCCCATTATTAGATCCTCTGCTGACTTAATGAGGTCATGAACGGTCACAGTCTGATTTTATTTATTGATTTTCAATCAGTATTAATTGTTTGTTCTCTGCTGTTGTGTTTTATGATTTAAATGATATTTTATTTATTTTATTCTACACTTTTATTAATTTCTCCCTTGATACTCACAAAAAAAACTGACTTGACATGACTGAACCAAGCCTGAACTGGTCCTGAACTTGTCCTGAACTGGTCCTGAACTGGCCTTCTGGGTCAAACTAACCCTGTGAGAGTTTGTTTCCTTTCCACCAGTTTATATTAGTCTCATAATTACTGTAAAATGATAGAAACGTTGGATTTAACACATTCGATCCGTATGAACTTTTGACAGAAAGAAGTTTAGTTACTGATATTTTTTAGTAATATTAATGTTGTCTGCATGGATGTTATAATTGGTGGTAACCATGGTGACCATATGCAGATAAGGTCAGTGGTGGGCGTGGCCTAAAGTTAACTGGGTCAACTAATTAATTTAAAGTTTGATGCTTTTACACCCCGAAACTTCACATTAAAGGGTTACGGGTGTTTGTCCAAACAGTAATTTATATTATATATATATATATATTATTATAATAAATGACAGAACAGCTTTGAACCTGCAGCTTTTATCTAAACTGATTAAATAATCAAACTTCTGCAGGTTCGTTATGTTCAGTCTCAGCTGCTGTTATATTTCTTTCCCTCCTTTATAGTTAAATCATTTTCTTTCCCACTACTTCTGAATGGAGGTTGTGTAAATGGTTTCCATGGAAACCGTCTTTTAATGAAGAGCAGCTCTCGGTGTCTCGGGGTCGGATTACATTTCTGATCACATTATGTCCACTAATAATAATAATAATGATGGTAAATGTTTAAATTTTAACGCTGGAGGGCTCGTCATTAACACACCTTCACTCCTCTTCCTCATCTTTTATTCATCTTCTTCTTTCATCTGCGGCAGGTTTGATTATAATGATCAGAACTTCACACAGGAAGCGTTCCTCTCTCAGTCTAATAATGGAGATCAAACAGACTGCAACTTATTTTACACATTATATTCAGATTTTACTGAGTTTTATAGGTTTTTATAGATGTTTTATATATATTTTTTATTCATATATATTTACTTAAATTTAGGTTTAATGTTCAAATTTATTTTAGATATATTTCAATTTAGTTTTATACATTTTACTTTACTGATTTAATATCTTGTCAGCAGTCAGTTAGTAAGCAACAGATTCTACTTCCTGGATGTTTTAGTTCCTGTTAGTTGTTGTTTCCTGGTGTCCTGCACTCATTTATGTCCCCAGATGATTAAGTTTAGGACGCTTCGTCTCGTTTTAGTTCCCAGATATTATTACGTTGCCTGGGCGCCGCGTGAACCATCATCAGGTTGACGTCATGGATTCTGCACGGCTCAGTGTTTCCGTAAACTTAGTCCTGCATGTGCTCATGTAAAGATAATAAAAGCTTTCTAATCAGCACAAATTAAACATGAAATATGATTGACAGCTGCTCGTTTTCCCTGTGCCCGCCCCCACCTGTCTGGACCGGTTGCCATGGTTTCAGCAGGTGTGATCGTTATGGAGAGCAGCACTAACTGAGTTTTATTGGTTGAGTCCTGACTGTCTGTCTGTCTGCTGGAGCTTAACGAGCTCTCATTATTAGCTCGTTAGCTCATTAAGGTGGGAGGGGTCATTAAAGAGACAAACTGACCAGCCTCCGGACACACCCCGTGCACACACACACACACACACACACACACACACACACACACACACAGCTGTATGATGACCACCTCACATTAAAACTTTAATTTTTTCCTTTTATGGGTCTCGTTAATGTTCTGCCACACACACACACACACACACACACAGGTATAAAGTGGGTTTTATCCCTGTCATTAGCTCTTTCTCAGTAGCTGCAGATGCTTTGCTGTCGACCTTTAGGACAAACTGTCTGATTTAAAGAGACAGACGTGTGACAGGAAGCTTTCATAAAGACTTCAGAGCTCATCTGTTGCACTGAGCTGTGCAGGTCTTGATGATCTTAAGTAGGACTAATTATCATGAATTCTACTGACACTCGCAGGTCCAGATCAGATCTTATCTGACTGAGTCGCCACTCAGCTGCTTGTACACTGTGATCATCTCCTTCACTGCTTTAACACAGCAGCAGCACATCTGGTCTTCACTCCAATAGAAACAGCTGCTGTCGCTGCTCGCACTGAGATTGAGTCACTAAAACACCAGCACAGCAGCTGCTGGGCCCTGCTGACCTCAGCTATACAAGCTGCTCCGCTAGAGCTGAAATGATGATTAGATGATTCATCGACTGACAGGAAATTAATTGGCAACAACATTTGATAGTTTTCCATCTTTGTGTTTGTTAGGGTTAGGGTTAGGGAATATGTTCACTTGGGCTTCATACACTGTTCAATCAATGGATTATTACAGAAGATAATGAGAGTCTCCCTGTGATGGAATAATACCAGCCGTCCCTCAGTTTGATAAAACACAACTTTACAACTAATGTAAAACCCTAACCCTAACTCTAACCCTAAACCTAACCCCTAACCTCTAACCGTAACCCTAATCTCTAACCCTAACCCTAAACCTAACCCTAACCCTAACCTCTAACCCCAAACCCTAAACCTAACCCTAACCCTAACCTCTAACCCCAAACCCTAAACCTAACCCTAACCTCTAACCCTAAACCCTAAACCTAACCCTAACCTCTAACCCCGAACCCTAAACCTAACCCTAACCCTAACCCTAACCTCTAACCCCAAACCCTAAACCTAACCTCTAACCTCTAACCCTAACCCTAATCTCTAACCCTAACCTCTAACCCCAAACCCTAAACCTAACCCTAACCCTAATCCCTAACCCTAATCTCTAATCCTAACCCTAACTCCTAACCTCTAACCCTAACCTCTAACCCTAACCCTAATCTCTAAACCTAACCCCTAACCCTAACCCCTAATCCAAATCCTAACCCCTAACCTCTAACCCTAATCTCTAAACCTAACCCTATTCCCTAAACCCAAACCTAACCCCTAACCCTAATCTCTAACCCTAACCCTAATCTCTAACCCTAACCCCTGACCCTAACCTCTAACCCTAACCCCTAACCCTAATCTCTAACCCTAACCCTAATCCTAACCCTAACCCCTAACCCTAACACTAAACCTAACCCTATTCCCTAAACCTAACCCCTAACCCTAATCCTAATCCTAATCCCTAACCCCTAACCCTAACACTAACCTTAATCCTAACCTTTAACCCCTAACCCTAATCCTAACCCTAACACTAACCTTAATCCTAACCCCTAACCCTAACCTTAACCCCTAACCACTAACCCTAACCTCTAACCCTAAACCTAACCCCTAACCCTAATCTCTAACCCTAACCCTAACTCCTAACCCTAACCTTAACCCCTAACCTTTAATCCTAAACCTAACCCCTAAACCTAACCACTAATCCTAACCTCTAACCCCCAAACCTAACCCTAACCATAACCCTAATCCTAACCCCTAACCCTAACCTCTAACCCTAAACCCTAAACCTAACCCTAACCTCTAACCCCAAACCCTAAACCTAACCCTGACCTTTATCCCCAAACCCTAAACCTAACCCTAACCTCTAACCCTAATCTCTAACCCTAACCCTAACCTCTAACCCCAAACCCTAAACCTAACCCTAATCCCTAACCCTAATCTCTAATCCTAACCCTAACTCCTAACCTCTAACCCTAACCTCTAACCCTAACCCTAATCTCTAAACCTAACCCCTAACCCTAACCCCTAATCCTAACCCCTAACCTCTAACCCTAACACTAAACCTAACCCTATTCCCTAAACCCAAACCTAACCCCTAACCCTAATCTCTAACCCTAACCCTATTCCCTAAACCTAACCCCAACCCTAATCTCTAACCCTAACCCTAATCTCTAAACCTAACCCCTAACCCTAACCCCTAATCCTAACCCTAACCCCTAACCTCTAACCCTAATCTCTAAACCTAACCCTATTCCCTAAACCCAAACCTAACCCCTAACCCTAATCTCTAACCCTAACCCTATTCCCTAAACCTAACCCCTAACCCTAATCTCTAACCCTAACCCTAATCTCTAACCCTAACCCCTGACCCTAACCTCTAACCCTAACCCCTAACCTTAATCTCTAACCCTAACCCTAACCCTAATCCGAACCCTAACCCCTAACCTCTAACCCTAACACTAAACCTAACCCTATTCCCTAAACCTAACCCCTAACCCTAATCCTAATCCCTAACCCCTAACCCTAACACTAACCTTAATCCTAACCTTTAACCCCTAACCCTAATCCTAACCCTAACACTAACCTTAATCCTAACCCCTAACCCTAACCTTAACCCCTAACCCTAACCACTAACCCTAACCTCTAACCCTAAACCTAACCCCTAACCCTAATCTCTAACCCTAACCCTAACTCCTAACCCTAACCTTAACCCCTAACCTTTAATCCTAAACCTAACCCCTAAACCTAACCACTAATCCTAACCTCTAACCCCCAAACCTAACCCTAACCCTAACCATAACCCTAACCCTAATCCTAACCCTAACCCTAACCTCTAACCCTAAACCCTAAACCTAACCCTAACCTCTAACCCCAAACCCTAAACCTAACCTCTAACCCCAAACCCTAAACCTAACCCTAACCCCTAACCTCTAACCCTAATCTCTAACCCTAACCCTAACCTCTAACCCCAAACCCTAAACCTAACCCTAACCCTAATCCCTAACCCTAATCTCTAATCCTAACCCTAACTCCTAACCTCTAACCCTAACCTCTAACCCTAACCCTAATCTCTAAACCTAACCCCTAACCCTAACCCCTAATCCTAACCCCTAACCTCTAACCCTAACACTAAACCTAACCCTATTCCCTAAACCCAAACCTAACCCCTAACCCTAATCTCTAACCCTAACCCTATTCCCTAAACCTAACCCCTAACCCTAATCTCTAACCCTAACCCTAATCTCTAACCCTAACCCCTGACCCTAACCTCTAACCCTAACCCCTAACCCTAATCTCTAACCCTAACCCTAATCCTAACCCTAACCCCTAACCTCTAACCCTAACACTAAACCTAACCCTATTCCCTAAACCTAACCCCTAACCCTAATCCTAATCCCTAACCCCTAACCCTAACACTAACCTTAATCCTAACCTTTAACCCCTAACCCTAATCCTAACCCTAACACTAACCTTAATCCTAACCCCTAACCCTAACCTTAACCCCTAACCCTAACCACTAACCCTAACCTCTAACCCTAAACCTAACCCCTAACCCTAATCTCTAACCCTAACCCTAACTCCTAACCCTAACCTTAACCCCTAACCTTTAATCCTAAACCTAACCCCTAAACCTAACCACTAATCCTAACCTCTAACCCCCAAACCTAACCCTAACCCTAATCCTAACCCCTAACCCTAACCTCTAACCCTAAACCCTAAACCTAACCCTAACCTCTAACCCCAAACCCTAAACCTAACCCTGACCTTTATCCCCAAACCCTAAACCTAACCCTAACCTCTAACCCTAATCTCTAACCCTAACCCTAACCTCTAACCCCAAACCCTAAACCTAACCCTAATCCCTAACCCTAATCTCTAATCCTAACCCTAACTCCTAACCTCTAACCCTAACCTCTAACCCTAACCCTAATCTCTAAACCTAACCCCTAACCCTAACCCCTAATCCTAACCCCTAACCTCTAACCCTAACACTAAACCTAACCCTATTCCCTAAACCCAAACCTAACCCCTAACCCTAATCTCTAACCCTAACCCTATTCCCTAAACCTAACCCCAACCCTAATCTCTAACCCTAACCCTAATCTCTAAACCTAACCCCTAACCCTAACCCCTAATCCTAACCCTAACCCCTAACCTCTAACCCTAATCTCTAAACCTAACCCTATTCCCTAAACCCAAACCTAACCCCTAACCCTAATCTCTAACCCTAACCCTATTCCCTAAACCTAACCCCTAACCCTAACCCTAATCTCTAACCCTAACCCCTGACCCTAACCTCTAACCCTAACCCCTAACCTTAATCTCTAACCCTAACCCTAATCCGAACCCTAACCCCTAACCTCTAACCCTAACACTAAACCTAACCCTATTCCCTAAACCTAACCCCTAACCCTAATCCTAATCCCTAACCCCTAACCCTAACACTAACCTTAATCCTAACCTTTAACCCCTAACCCTAATCCTAACCCTAACACTAACCTTAATCCTAACCCCTAACCCTAACCTTAACCCCTAACCCTAACCACTAACCCTAACCTCTAACCCTAAACCTAACCCCTAACCCTAATCTCTAACCCTAACCCTAACTCCTAACCCTAACCTTAACCCCTAACCTTTAATCCTAAACCTAACCCCTAAACCTAACCACTAATCCTAACCTCTAACCCCCAAACCTAACCCTAACCCTAACCATAACCCTAACCCTAATCCTAACCCCTAACCCTAACCCTAACCTCTAACCCTAAACCCTAAACCTAACCCTAACCTCTAACCCCAAACCCTAAACCTAACCTCTAACCCCAAACCCTAAACCTAACCCTAACCCCTAACCTCTAACCCTAATCTCTAACCCTAACCCTAACCTCTAACCCCAAACCCTAAACCTAACCCTAACCCTAATCCCTAACCCTAATCTCTAATCCTAACCCTAACTCCTAACCTCTAACCCTAACCTCTAACCCTAACCCTAATCTCTAAACCTAACCCCTAACCCTAACCCCTAATCCTAACCCCTAACCTCTAACCCTAACACTAAACCTAACCCTATTCCCTAAACCCAAACCTAACCCCTAACCCTAATCTCTAACCCTAACCCTATTCCCTAAACCTAACCCCTAACCCTAATCTCTAACCCTAACCCTAATCTCTAACCCTAACCCCTGACCCTAACCTCTAACCCTAACCCCTAACCCTAATCTCTAACCCTAATCCTAACCCTAACCCCTAACCCTAACACTAACCTTAATCCTAACCCCTAACCCTAACCTTAACCCCTAACCCTAACCACTAACCCTAACCTCTAACCCTAAACCTAACCCCTAACCCTAATCTCTAACCCTAACCCTAACTCCTAACCCTAACCTTAACCCCTAACCTTTAATCCTAAACCTAACCCCTAAACCTAACCAATAATCCTAACCTCTAACCCCCAAACCTAACCCTAACCCCAACCATAACCCTAACCCTAATCCTAACCCCTAACCCCTAACCCTAACCCTAACCCTAACCCAGACACAACAAAACCAAATGATATGGAGTCAATCTGGACGTCTGGGGGTTCTGGGCAGTTTCCTGCTTCTCCCAGGTTGGTTTTCCAGCCTTGATTCAGGTTTATGTTCCTCCTCATTCACTACAATCTAAACAATGATGAATCCTATCGCTTCATAAATGACTCGCAGTCCTGCAGTGATCCTGGTTTGATAAATGCGAGCTCTGAGTTAAGTGAGTCATCAGGTGTGTTTTTATTTGCAATTTAAATGATAAATTCAATGTTTTAAAGTACATAAAAACCTGAATGGAAATATGGAATAAAACAAAGTGTGAATATGCTTAAAAACAGTTTCCTATCTGAGGTTTAACAACAGCTCAAATGTAAACAGACTGAGTGAATAAATGATGATGTCATGAATCATGTGACTTAAATGTCACTGAAGAGGTGAAACCATCAGATCTGTGTGGAGCGATGATGAGGAGGCTGTGACCTTCCTCACATCAATACATGAAACTAACAGAAATGTCATATTTCCATCATGTTTTCCATCGTTTGAGCTTTGACTGTCACTCTTTTAATGACGTCATCTCGTCGTTTCTTCTTCTGCAGCAGTTTAATGGCAGCGACTGTTTATCTGCTGATATTCACACAACAGCAGCGGGATGATATTGAGCTTCTGTCATGTTGGTGTTTTTCCTTTCTTGTCGGTTTAATAATGAACAAAATGTTTGACTTTTGATGAAAAGGTCGAGAACTTGGTGCTGCATCATTACAGTAACAAACATATGACATCACACAGCTTCTTCTTCTTCTTTTGTTGTAGTTTAATTTACAGTCATTAAACACTCGATCACAGATGAAGCAAATCTGCCGTTTGGATATCAAAGAGATCACATTAAAGTTCACATCTGAATCCTTTCTTTAGTGACACACACACACACACACACACACACACACACACACTGTGAATGATCAGAGTCAACATTAGACGGAATATGTGATATTTCCCAGAATGCTTCAGGGCGCTCTAGTCCTCTAAACTCTGAGCTCTCTGATAGATCTGAACTCCTTCCAATCATCAATCACACACACACACACACACACAAATGACCTGTGTGTGTGTGTCAGTGTGTGTGTGTGTGTGTGTGATTGAAGCAGTGTTCGGCTCTACAGGGAAAAGACGTCTTAAAGGGGAATTCCACGTTATTCATCATTACACAAAATCAAAAATGTTTCTCAGCTTTCATTCAGCTGTTTGAGTCTGAATATGTGACATGAAGTCAGAGATGGAGAGCTCACACACAGCTGATCATTCTGTCCTTCCTCTGATCTGTTTAGTAAAGATGTGTAAAAATGAGAGCATGAGGGAAAAACACATTAATCTCGACACTGGTGTTATGTCCCCTCTGTTGTCCTCACTTCATACAAATCACAGTCTGTTAAACCATTTAAAGGACACATATCCTGCACATTTCCAGCTCTATATTTATATTCTGGGGCTCTACTGGAATATTTTTGCATGATTTCCGGTTAAAAACTCTTTATTTATCTTCTACTGGTCCTTTATGCAGCCCCTCAGTTCAGCCTCTGTCTGAAACAGGTCGTTTTAACTCCTGTCTCTTTAAGCCCGCCCTCCTGATGAGCCCACTCTGTTCTGATTGGTCAGCTTTCAGGAAGCTTCCTCCGGCTCCGGAGGCTACGTAAACAAACTATAGTAGCAGGATTTCACTTCTTCTTCTCCTTCTTGTCAACTTCTCAAATCCATCCGTACATGTTGGAGCTGAATCACATCTGAAATATGAAATAATCAACTTAGCAACCACCTTAGCAACAGCCTTAGCAACCAAGATGACAAAACAGACGCAGACGAGCTAATGTCAATTTGTCACGAAAGTAAAAGAAAACAAAGTGATCAGAGCAGGTTGAATCCTGACTTTTGACTTGCAGGCAGCGTTTCTACACATGTTCACCTCAGGTTTCTGAACTTTGACCTTGTTTAACGTCCAACATCAGAACAGGAAATAAATAACAGAAAACCATAAAAGCAGAATATGAACCTTTAAGAGTCAAGAAGAACAGCCTCTGGATCAGCGCTATTAAAACACCTCGCTGTCCTCGTTTTATTTCCTGAACGCCCCGCGATCATCACGTCTCTGTTAGAATAAATCTGTTTACTCTGACTGAGCACGTTTATATGAGACGTTTTGATCCAGATTGAGCTCTGATTCTGGTTTTAGTGAACTGTCACTGTTTCTATTATTCTGTCCAGGCCTGAAAATAAAAAAAAGAGGAAGAACAAAAATGTGTCAGAAACACTTTAAAAACCTGACGAGTGTGTGTGTGAGTGTCCCCCGGCGATGGCAGCTAATCTTCTCTGATGACCGCTGGGAACGACATGATCGTCACATCATCTAACGACAAGAACACACACACACACACACACATGCACACACACACACACACACACACACACACACACACCTCAGTAATTAGTAGTCTTGTGTTCTCGCTGCCAAGCTGTTACTGTGGGCTCTCAGCTGCCAATCACTGTGATTCCCTCTGTAATTCAGCAGCCAATCAGCCGCGGAGAGAAACAACGCTGAGAGAGCCCTGCAGCTACAAACAGACAGACAGAGAGAGAGAGAGAGAGATGAAGAGAGAGGAAGAAGGGAGGAGAGAGAAGAGGGAGTCAATTAAAGAGAGGGAGGGAGAGATGCTCTGCTCGAGTAAAAAACACAAAACTACTGAGTGAGCACAAAAACATCTGAGATTTTTTTCAGTTTGGATCCACAGATCTTCCTCTCATCTCCAGTCTGAGTCCGTCTGAGCGAGAATCCACCGAACAGACGACATTAAAGAGCAACTTAACACCTCGTGTTTAGCTTTAACGTACTCAGAAACATGCACTCAAACGCCTCTCCAGTCTGTTTGACCTTTGGCCACATCTGAAACTCAACACTTAGTTATTTCCTTTGTTTAAGTTGTTTATTTAATTTAATAACGACATCACAGTAGCTTTGGAACTGCAACATACAGTTATGCACAAGCTAATTTCCACCTGTCCACAGGAAGCTTATTCAAGAAAAGACAGATAAGAAAGGAAAATAAAAATACATCCACAAAAACACAGGTGTGTCTGTTCAGGGTCGTTGTGTCTGAGCAGTGTTGTTTCTCTTTTAGTCGTGATTTAACACATGGTTTATTGAAAACATTAAGATTGTACTGCAGCCTGTTTTCTGTCTGTTTTAACATCGACTCCGTCATGTCCGTCGTCAGTCTGATTTATTCCTGCTGTTTCTTCTGATGTTCAGTCTGTTTCCAGCTTGTGTTTAGTCTGTTTTTAACATCGTCTGTCACACGTTTACATCATGTAAACACCTGATTTTAGCTTTAACGTACTCAGAAACATGCACTCAAACGCCTCTTGATTCTCCCACAGCTACATTTATTTTATTTCATTTTGTTATGAAGTTTCTGTTGGACAGACATGAGAACATTTCATGAATCAACAGAAATATAGAAACATCCCTCCTGACTGTAGAATGAACAGATTCTATTTGACATTTTTGTCAATAACTTGTTATATTTTCTTTTTTTTTAAATCTCTTTTTAAGGCTCCAAACACAACTCAGTTTTCTGTCTTAATACAGCTGTGTGGTACAGATGTTAGCGAGTGTGACGCCAGCAGAGTGTGTGTTCTGTTC
Organism: Thunnus albacares; assembly: GCF_914725855.1. Classification (NCBI taxonomy): domain Eukaryota; kingdom Metazoa; phylum Chordata; class Actinopteri; order Scombriformes; family Scombridae; genus Thunnus; species Thunnus albacares. The sequence continues at coordinate 27,668,487 of NC_058125.1, read as the reverse complement.
ACCTCATATTAATTAAACAGGCGGGGAGGTTTGTTAACACCCTAACGAGCCCAGAGAACGTTTACACACTTAAAAACAAACAATTAAACAATTAGAGTTAAAACTGTTCCTGTAAACACACTCAGCAGCTCATTAAGACACTTTGATGCTAACGAGCTGATATCGGTATCGCTAAGTAATTAAATCATTAGAGTTACATTCAGCCTGTTAGTCTCAAGGCCACAGCTTCTCGTTAAGGCCGTTGACGCTAACGAGCTCATACAGTAAAGTAATTAAATGTGAGTCCGCACCGTCATTACGGCCTTGATGCTAACGAGCTAGCATATACAAACACAGCGCTGCTACACAGCATGTTGTTGGTTTATCTGAGTATGAAAGAACAGAGTTGCTGTTTCCTACCAGAATATAGATCAAAGAAGAAGAGCGGTCCTCATAAAACACAGCAAGGTGAGTGTGGAAACAGGATGGACCCTCTTATATGCTGTTGTAATGTTATACACTCCTATTGTATATTCAAGTACTGTACTTTAACACAGTTTTCTGGTACTTGTACTTTACTTGAGTATTTCCATTTGATGCTACTTTATACTTTAACTCCACTACATTTCATATTGTATTTTCTACTCCGGCTACAGCTTTAGTTACTTTTCAGATTCATATTTAACATAAAATAACATAATGATGAGATTATAAATCACTCTGCATTATTAAAGATTAAACCAGCTGTTTGGATTCAAATGATCAACTGTTTTAGGCCCAAAGAGGTAAAAGAATCTCCAATATTTCACAAAAACACAAAGATTAAAGGAACGTTACTGTGTTTATATGATGCTTCTCTAGTTTACCAACCACTCACAGCTGCTCACACATTTCTCTATCAGAACTCACTGATCTATCATCTCACACCCCTCAGATTTATCTGCTAACTGGCTCCACCTGGAGCAGCTGCAGCAGTAAAATGCTGATTTATTTAATTTATCTGCAAAACAACTATTTTTATTTCAGTACATTCAGCTGCTGATATTTATGTATTTTTACTGTAGTACGATTTTTCATGCAGGACTTTTACTTGTAATGGAGTATTTTTTACAGTAGTACTACTACTACTGAGTACCTCTCCCACCACTGGTCACTGCTTCCTACCAGAATATAGATCAAAGAAGAAGAAAGGTCCTCATAAAACACGTAGTGTTGTCCTTTATTTAAACCTTTATTTAAACAGGAAGTTTTGTTAGATACATAAAGATTAGGCCTATATATATATATATATATATATATATATATATATATATATATATATATTAATGATGTGTGTTTATAAGCATGTATATATACATCATATATACATCATCAGGACCTGACAGACATAAATAAAGTAAAACTTGAATCCTTTTGTGAATGTTTGACTCATGAAGACATATCGAAGCATTCAAACTTTATTATTTAAATATAACTCGTGTATTCAGATGAGTTTACTTTAAACCTCTTCTCTCTCACCTCTAACCTCTGACCTCTGACCTGTTAAATGTCAGGGAGGCTGACGGGGGGGGGGGGGAATGAAAGAAAAGCCGCGTGGCGCTCGGCGGCCGCAGACAAAGACATCCTGTCGCTGAGACGCTCGACTCGCTGCAGCTTTGAACACAGTCAGAGTCCTGATGCTCAGAAATGTCAGTGCACATGTGGCACGGCGAGGTTTCTACCCGTCGCCACGACAACATGAAAACACGGAGAACAGGACCGTGGTGGTAAACAAACAGCCTCACCTCAGATACTGTGGATGGATACGGTCACCTATCAGTCACATGATCTATCAACATGTTATCACACATACAGCAAATCAACAGTTAATATGTTTATATTATGTAAACGACCTTTAATATTTATATTTATTGTCTGTGTGTTAGATGATCATTTCATTGTGTTCGGGTGATGAAACCAGATCAGTAATTTAATCCACATTCTGCTGTAAGTTTGACCAGTTTGTAGCTGTTTGGACAATTTGAATTACCCTCAACCCCACAAAGGATACATGGTTAACTCATGACCCTAAAAAACAATGCTTTCAAAAGACCTTTTGGTATAAACAAACACAAAATGAACACTTAAATAAAGTTAATAAGGCCAAACACACCACCGTTTGAATTTCACAAAATTATATTAGAGCACTCACACAAAAAACAAAACTCTTCAACAAATCAGTCCAGGTCCATAAACAAAAATAATCCGCCTCGGGTTTTCCCGGAATTCCAAACAAAACTCAAAATAAGGAAGTCAGTTCAGCTTTTCACCGTCCTACCAACCCCAAAAGCCCCGTCAAAAAAGAAAAGAAAAGATAACGAAAAGAGCACAGTGAAGTCACCACTCACGGTTCAGGGGACGTGTGGAAACATGCGACGGTTCGGTGTGTTCGTGGAGATAAGAAGAGAGGCTGCAGCAGTATCCACGGCCCGAGGGCAACCGAGGTGGATGTTAACGACGCGGACTGAAACACGCGCTGATGGCCAAGGATAGACTTACTACGGACATGGATGACTCACCAGTTTATCTCTGTATTTACACGTCTCCACGTTTTAAATGTTCCCTGTTCACATATACGCACATGAACACACAACCGACTCCTCGAAATTTATATTCTACTAAGAGAAAAACGCTGCTGGATCACGTCTTAATGAACATCCTGGTGAACTGAAGAAATGTTGATACTGAACGTGTCGGTAAAATGATAAATATCTGATATCAGCCAGGAGAGACGTCAGACCTCTGACCTCTGACCTCTGACCTCCCACTGCAGTCAGATACACACACGTAGCTTCATTCATTAGAAAAACTGTGACCAGATTGTTTGTTAATGTAATCAGTAATCAGTCGACACGTATTGATACGTAGATCTGCCTTTAACATAAACAGCTAATCTGTACAAGCTCAACAAGTTTGTTACGTCTTACTGTTTTGCGTTGTTGTCTGTATATTTTGTCCCTTTATCTGACCTTTTTGTTCTGCTTCTGCACGTGTTTGACTTGTTATAATTTTGAGTCAGTTAACTTTCTTTTCTCTCCATCTTTGTGTCTCCTCTGCTGCTCTGCTTCTTCTCTCCTCACATCTTTATTCACTCTGGAAATATAAAAAAGCCTGTTTTAATAATCATGAAGCAGCACTCAAACTTGTGTAGTTCCCACTCAGGAATTCCTAAATGTGCAAATTGAAAATGTGCATAAGAAGCAGGTGGACCGTCAGGATTGATCCTCCGGAGATCACGAACATCTACGGGCGTCTCTGGACGGACCGACTGTTAACGAGCCGTCCGTCGGGTAATTAAACCCAAATTAATCATTCGTGTTAGCGTCTACGGCTGTGCAGCGGCAGGGCCGTCGCTGCACAGCCGTCCGGTCACCACGGAAACACAATCAATCATCATCAGCGTCAGACTCGTCATCGTCATCATCATCATCATCATAACTGTTATTACAGATTGTTGAGATGCTGAGTCGGTAGAACGCAGCGAGCAGGTTTAATGTTATTTAAATGTGTGTGTGTGTGACTGGGAATCAGCTTCTGAAGACTGATCTACATACACTGCTGCTAATTAGCTCTGTCAATCATCCTGCAGAGTGTGTGTGTGTGTGTGTGTGTGTGTGAGTGAACATATTGTCCATCATATTCACAGTTGACCCTCTTTTATTTCTTCAGGTCAGCCTGTGATTGGTCTGTTTCCAGCTGTCAATCAAACAGCTTCAGCGCTTTAAGAGACGTGAAACGTTTCTCTCTGAGTCCTTCTGTCAACTCAATATTTTATCTTTATTTTTTTTTTAAACCAGAAAGCCTCGACAGATGGATGTAGGAGAGTTCAAGATGTTTTAAAGCATCTATAATCAATATTTCGGTGGCTCGTAGTGGTGAACCTACAGTGAATCATCAGTGACTCTGCAGCTTTATAGTGAGTTTCAGCTCATTGTTTATCTGTCCGGCTGCAACTTTACTGTTCTGGTTCACTCTCAGCGTCTCATAGCGTCATTTTCAGAGAGAACACTACACTACCTGCTCACAGTTAGCTGTAGACTAGCTGGTGAACATAGTGGAGCATTTAGCAGATAAAGAGCCAGATATTTCCCTCAGGAGTTGGTGGAGAGTAAAAACAGCTAAAAGAGAGTGAATATTGGACAGAAACACGACTCCACATGAATGATAATGTTGCTCCGTAACTGCTGGATGTGGAAATAAACAATCACTTTCCTGTTGGTCCCCGTAAACCATGACAACCATCTTTCTCTCACATCAAACCAGGTTTAACCAGAATTTATAACGGTGCTGAAAGACGCCGACAAACAACATGTTTAGTCGTTTAGTTTGGAGGACGTGTTACAGCTGAAGGTCACAGGTTCAGTCTCTGAAACAGCAGAAGTGCCCCGGAGCAAGGCAGCAGAGTCCAGCTGTCCGCTGACACACACACACACACACACACACACACACACAGGATGTCTCCTCCTCACTAATTAAGATTAATTACCTGCTTGTTAATTCACATTCAGCTTCCTGAGGAGAGAGATGACGGGTGAAGGACGAGAGAGAGACACAACATGGATGATAAAACTCTTTGATGTTTAATGACTAAAGTAGAAACAAGTAAAGTCAAAACCTTCACAAGGAGTTATAGATACAAGAAGAGAAGAGACATCTGATGAAGGACTGAGCAAGAGAAAGAAACAAGACAGAGTCTCTGCTTTCTTTTAGAAGTTCTGCTGTTTGGTTTTTCTGTTTTCTCTCTGATTGTCTCCCAAGAGAGAAAAAAAACCTCCAAGTCCTGCATGAAAAATCCTCCTGCAGTAAAAGTACATAAGTATTATGAGCTTGATGTAGTTAAAGTATTGCAGTAAAAGTACATAAGTATTATGAGCTTGATGTAGTTAAAGTATTGCAGTAAAAGTACATAAGTATTATGAGCTTGATGTAGTTAAAGTATTGCAGTAAAAGTACATAAGTATTATGAGCTTGATGTAGTTAAAGTATTGCAGTAAAAGTACATAAGTATTATGAGCTTGATGTAGTTAAAGTACTGCAGTAAAAGTACATAAGTATTATGAGCTTGATGTAGTTAAAGTACTGCAGTAAAAGTACATAAGTATTATGAGCTTAATGTAGTTAAAGTATTGCAGTAAAAGTAGTGGTTTGGTCCCTCTGACTGATATATTATTATATATGACATCATTAGATTATTAATAGTGAAGCATCAGTGTTAGAGCAGCATGTTACTGTTGTAGCTGCTGGAGGTGGAGCTAGTTTACACTACTTTATATACAGTTAGCTAGTTTAGTCCAGTGGTTCCCAACCTAGGGGTCGGGGCCCTCCAAAGGGTCAGCAGATAAATCTGAGGGGTGGTGAGATGATTAATGGGAGAGGAAAGAAGAAAAAACAAAGTTCTGATACACAAATCTGTTTTCAGTTTTTGGACTTTTTCTCTAATCTTTGATTTTTGCTGAAATATTGGATCATTTGAACATTTATTGAAATGAAAGCATGTGAGAAGTTTAGAGGGAAAAATCACTATTTGGTGGAGCTGTTAACAACTCATAGACATGTGAAATGTGACCCCGACTACACACTGCTTTTTGTAAGACGTCAAAAGACAAAAAGGTTGGAAACTTGAAGCCTCCAGTTCACAAACGCTGAGACTTTCCAGTGAAGGAGGAAACAGAGTTTTAATGAGGGAGAAGATGATGTTTTAAGAGATAATTAAACTTTTTCAAATGGAAAAAAAAACATCTCATATACACATTATTATTCAGAGCACCATATTCTTCATGTCTTAGAGCAACTACAGTCTGTTTGACTCTTGATTCTTTTCATATTTGATCTGTTTTAATATTAGTTTTGTGGTCTGTCGTGTGTTTGTAGCCTTTATGTGCTGCTACCTTCTGAATCTCAGTGAATAAAGTCTTTTAAAACATGTTGTCAGTGAAAGTTTTGCAGTAAAATGTTTCCACATCATGTTTATTATTATTTGCTGCTGCAAATTAACTGTATATAAATACACATAAATATAGTTTTTAGAGCTGAAAACACATTAACAACAAACTTTTGATTCATGTTTTTGTAATTTGTAAGTTTGTAGGAAACTGAACTTTTGTAGAGACAGTTGTGTCTCTTTTCATCAGTTCAGCTTCGTGTCTCTGGTCCAATCAGATCCGTCAGGTGAAACTATCCTCGCTGCTGATTGGCTGACTGGCTGACTGGCTCCAGGTGATGACTCACTCTGTGTTTTCTTCTTCTCTTTCATCAGTTGTTCCTGTTCTGCAGCCATGTTTAATTCAGCCCTCCATAATGGAGCCAGCAGGCAGCGTTAGTTATTAAAAAACAGCTGCTGCCGCTCGCTGCGTCTGCCTTAAAAAACCACTTAGCGGGTTAAATATTAAGCAGACCAAACGGCGGGTTCGCCTGGAACACTTCCTCCTTAAGTGGCCTCACTAAGTCGAATAATTTAAAGCTGCAGAGCTGCTTCACACTGACTGCAGGCCATTAGGCAGCTGACGGCGCTGAATCAGGAAGTCGAGCGTTTTACCAGAAAAATCATGTTTGGACAAGATATTAACCAGAGAAATGGGTCCAATAATCATCCTGAATAAGTCAGAGAGAGAAATCAAGCGCACCTAAAGTATTAAGCAGCCGAGGTCACATGTTAAACAGTCGGCAGGCGCAGCAGCTCCGCAGTAATCCGTCAGTGGAAACTTTCATGGTTTGTTTGTTTGTGAGTTATTTGTGTGTTTTGTGCTGCTTTGTTGTTGAGTTTCATGTTGAAATGTGTGTAAATGTATTTTCAGATGTATTTCACTGTTGACTTTAATGTATATTAAACCCATCCAGGGACTTTCATTGGTAACCAGTTCAGGCTGTAAATGTTTGTGGTTTGTGATGTGAGTTCATGCTGTAAAATTATCCTTAAACATTCAATAAATAAAGTACTACTGTGTGAAAGTCCAGACAGTATCAAAAGTAAAAGAGAAAACATTACTGTACTTTATATACTTTACTATAATCTAACACACATTATGCATCGTATGTAATATGTTTATTACACGTTAATAAATCTGTAGACATTTTGTATTTCATTCATTTTTCTTGATTTCATTCATACACACTGATATATATATATATATATATATATATATACAGTATTTCATGTTTGTTATATGTATAAACTACGATTTAGCTTCTATAAAATGGAAAATACCTCAGAATGACAGAAATACAGTAAAAATACTGTATCTCAGTGTATCTGGTATATAAATACCTTAATGTTGTGTATTAACATCAAGTGGTGAAAAGCATCATATTTTAAAGGTATTTAAAGGATGTAAAGCTCTTATGATGATTTGTTTCTGCTTGATGTTCATGTTTCTAAAACTAGACGTGACAAACAGAAGTGAACACATCACTGTTCATATTATGCTCTAAATATCTAAATGTACTGTACAAATTACACAACACATTACTGGAGGATAAACTTTACTCTTTACACTCGTTGTACAGGTTGTATTTTTATATTTAGCTCAGTGGTTTTCTTCTCTTGTTCTGTCTGAGTTACATTTATTTTATTTATAGCTGAGAGTCTTTAACTCTGGATTCACATTAAAATCTTTGTTTTCGGTTTAAAAACCTTCCAGTCTGTTATCAATAATGATTAGCCTACATTATTGACATGATCTGCAGCTCACACACACACACACACACACACACACACACACACACACACACACACACACACACACAGATAACAGACACACCAAAACGCAGACTAAAACATACAAACACACACACACAGAGCAGGGGGTTATGGGTCGGACAGCATTCTGCCTGCAGCTAAACAGAGATGAGAGGTTTCCTGTTTCAAACCACTCTGACACACATTAATAAACCATCACACACACACACACACACACACACACACACACACACACACACACACACACTCAGCATGTTTATGTGACTGCAGAAAATAGACGACACATGTTCTGTAACACACAGCACTCAAAAAACAACTTTTAGCTGAGGTGTGTGTGTGTGTGTGTGTGTGTGTGTGTGTGTGTGTGTGTGTGTGTGTGTGTTATGCTAATTGCGAGGCTTCGTCGGTTATTTAAATGTGAACAAATGGACTCAGATTCATTAAGACAGAGAGAGAAAATCCTCGTTAAACTTTGATGCTGCAAACGGTGAATTTTTCAGCAGCAGGGAGCGAACAGAGCTCGTTAGACGTGCACGTGAGAGCGCACGGGCTCGTGTGTGTGTGTGTGTGTGTGTGTGCATGAATTATCCAGCCATGACATGAAATATTAAAGCAGACTTCAGCTCTGATCTGCATCACTGGTTCATCTGCTGGAAGAGAGAAGTCACATACAGACAGTCACACATCACACAGCTGCAGATCAACCTGATCAATACATCATGTGACATGTCACCATGATCCATCCAATGATTTGTTCTAATGATCCTAATCACAACATCCTGTTTCTAATGATCCTGTTATTGATGATACTGATCCTGTTTCTGTTGTCCAAGGATCATGATCCCATTTCTGATGATCTTGATCCTTTTTAATAATAATAATAATAATAATATAATAATAATAATAATAATATAATAATGCATTTCTTTGGTACTGCACTTGTCTCAAAGTGCTACAGCATTGAAAACATATAACATAAAGAAAATGAGTTGAAATGACGAAGCGTGAATAAAAAGGTCGAGTCTGGAGAAAGATTCAAGTTCAATATACTTTTTGTCAAATTCAGTGAATCTCCTGACGGCGCTGAGGAAAAAATCTGATATTAAAACCACAGACTGTAAAAAAGTAATGGACGTAGCCGCCGTGACGTCACCCGTTGGTTTGCGGACTCCCGTTTTGCAGCTTCGAGTTTGCATTTTGACCGTCGCCATCTTGGATTTTTGGACCATATTTTGGACGAGAGGGTGGAGCTGATCCCTAACGCTAGCTGCTAGCATGGTTAGCACGGTGCATTCACATCTATGGTTAACTGTGATAATGCTAATGCTAATTTTCGCTAGCGTAAAACCATTAAAACCATTAAAACAAAATGAACCAACCGAACGCTGAACAAGACTTTTTTTAGGCGACCAAAAAGTTACAATTAACTTTCATGAACTGAAAACACCCTGAAATAGTGACGGCTACACTTATACTCTGTGAATCTGAGGTTATGTCACCTAACCGACATTGTTGCCATGGTAGCGACTTGTCAATCACAATGTAGCCACGCCTTAAAGCATACACTGCTTTATTGTCTATTTTACTCTAAATGCGACCGTAATTTATAAAATGAGCATCATGATGTAATGAAGAAGACTTGAAACTAGCGATTGAGACCATAAACTCATCAGGAAACTGTTTACTGAGGTAATAAATCAAGAGAGAAGTGAAGTCATTCTCTCATAGACTTCTTTTTGCAGCCAGTGGCGTCGCCCCCTGCTGGCCGTTAGACAGAACGCAGGTTTAAGACACTCAGACCGAGTCACACAACACTACTCCAGCCAATCAGCAGGCGGCGTTGGTGCTGGTGTGCAGGACAGGAGGAAGTGATCAGAGCAGCTGTCTGTGTGAGGACATGACAGTCTCCCGCTGGATGGTGGGAGGACTGGTTGAACTGGAGAGAGATGCTTCCATTTTATTAACTGTATGATCCAGACAGTCTCACAGAGTCTGTTTCTGTGGTGTTCAGTGAAGCGTAATCTGAGCAGGCAGCTGTTTAAATCACACAAACATCCTGCTGTATATGTGTTTCAACTGTTTACGTTCAGTCAGCCGGGGATGTGTTGGTCCCAGAATCACTGACTCGGCCTTTAAGCCTGTTTTAAAGAGTGTCGGTTCCTCCAACGTGCTGCAGCAGAGCAGAAAGCTGCTGTTTCTCACTGACTGTGACTCCTGTTAGAGAGAAACATTCATAGCTGTGAGTATGTGGGTCTACTTGCTTTATGCCAGCACATCTAATATATAATAATCAGTTAATGACATCATCAAACCTCCACACAAGTATCAAAACCAAACATCACAGATACAATAAAGCTGATTACAGCAGGACACAAATAAGACACCAAAATGTCACACAGTCAACAACCTTAAAACAGACCTCAGAGTAGATCGGTTTAGATTTTAACACAGAAGCTCCTTGTTTTCTGAGAAATGAAATGAATAACGGTGATTCAGACTCTCTGATGTTGGAGTCAAAGTGAGTGAAGCAGCTTCACACTGATGGTTTGTTGTGGATGTCAACACGACTGCTTTGTTTCAGCAACCAAAACCATAAATTAACTAGTTTTCTACCAGCATGTGTTGTCATCGATCATAATAATGTTCACCTTTCACCTGCACAGACCAGAATACAAACATAAAAAAAACATAAAATAATTAAAGCTGCAAGCAGCGTTGGTCGGGACCTCGCGCTCTGGCCCGTCGGGATCAGATCATTTCACTTTTTAAAAATGAGGAATATTTCTTACAAGTGTGTTGTGCTTTTATTTTGAAAGTGTGATTGACATGTGTACTGTCAGGTGTGTAGAGACAATAAGTAACTGCAGCTGGATACAGAAAAATACTCATATAGTTGAATGGAGAGTGTGAGCGAACCCACACCTTTTTGAACATTTACTGCTTCCACATAGTTTTAGATACAAACTTCATTTGAACTTTAAATGAGTCACCAGACTTTGACCTACAAATCTTGAATTTACATGTGTTTTCTATCTTTTATTGTTTTTGAGATATTAGAGTGTGAGTTTTAAAGTCTTTTCTTGCTCCTCCTGTGATTTTATAATGAGTGTGTATTGCGGAATGTTTCACAGCACTGAGGGAGTGACATCACCAGGAGCAGTTGGAGAGGAGGATTTTAGAGTACGCTTCTTGTGAAATATCCTCATAAATCCCATGACTTTGGCCAAATCTTACATTAAAAATCATTTTTTAGTACGAAATTTCGTTGTGAATCCATTGATACAGGTTTGAAAGTGGTCAGACTTATAGTTTAGACGTCAGAAGCCTCTGTTTGACACAAAGTTCATGCCCATAGATTGCCTCCCCATTGGTTTACATTGTAAGTGTGATGTGGCACTGCAACTTTCAGGGCTTATTAAATCCAAACCATTCAAGTTATTACAAAGTTTTTAACAACTTTTTTTCAGCATAAGTGACCTTTTAAAGTTTGAAGCCAATACCATTAACACCCTCGGAGGAGATGATGACGTTTGTTTGCGGGCCAAAATTGGGGCAAAGTCTTATTTTGAAAGGCTAATTGCGGACTTCCTGTTGGATTTAGGTCAGGGGTGTCAGCGTATGATTTGTAGGTCTTGATGAGACAAATAATTGAGTTTTGGTTTGATCTCTCTACGACATTCCTACGGGCCGTGGCAGCCATTTTAGTTACATTAGTGGCGCTAGAGAGCACATTTTGGCACTTTAGGGGTTAATTTTTACATTTTATCAAATTTTGAACCAGACCTGATGTGCGTGCCAAATTTGGTGAGTTTTTGAGCATGTTTAGGGGGTCAAATTTAGGTCTGAATTGGCGTAATAATAAAGAAACAAACAATCAAACACATGAAAAACAATAGTTTATTTATTAGGGTCCTCGCCCTTAGACAGGGACTACTGTTTTACAGCAGTCCTGGTCTAAGGGCGAGGACCCTAATAAATAAATGGTGAAGTTAGCTGCAGATTTCACTCTGGCAGTTTAAAAACGAGCTGCCACCCTGATCGCCATGACATCACACACCCACCCCGGCCAAACGCACACACACACAGAGAGAGAGAGAGAGTCCATCACATCACACTAATAGACTGCCAACTGGTCAACACACACACACACACACACACACACAGTGAGAGGGCGGTGACCTGCTATTACTGAGCTTTTCTGCTTCACTGCAGCCTGGTAATGATGGTCAGCTGTGTGTGCGTGCGTGTGTGTTTGTGTGTGTGTGTGTGTCCGGAAACTAGTAATGTGTTGGTTGAGTAACTGAGTGATTGACAGCAAGACCCAGAGAGAGGAAGGGGAGGGAGGGGAGGGTGGGGAGGGTGGGGAGGGTGGTGGGGGGGGGTGACAGACAGCATGACAGAAGAGAGGGAATAGAAATGGAGAAATGGAAAAAACAGGAAAGTGTGTGTTGACCCGTCTCTTTTCTCGTCCAGAGTTCAAAACCAGACACACACCCATAAAGTGGCTGCCACACACACACACACACACACACACACACACACACACACACACACACACATACACACACATACACACACACACACGCACACACACACAGCGGGATTTTAATTAGTGATGTAGTTTTAGTTGAGTGATCAGCTTGTAAAGCTAACAATGTTTGCTGCCCTCCGCAAAAACACAACAGCTAATTTAATTCAACACACACACACATACACACACACACACACACACACACACACACACACACACACAGCTGGGAAAGTAACTCAGGTTAAATCAATCCCATTTTGTGCTTATGGGATGAAACGGTGAGTCTGTGTGTCAACAAACAGCAGCAGTGTTACATGTTTTCTGCTGTTATTAATTCTGTGTGATTGTGTTTAATATGGAAACAGTGTTTATCCTGCTGATCTGTGGACACACACACACACACACACACACACACACAAACACACACAAACACACACACACCCTGCTGCTGCTAGCGCCCCCTAGAGGCTGCAGAGTTCATTACAGCCACAATATGAACAAACATCATGTTGATGGTTCATCTGTTCTTACAGTCTGACCAGCAGAGATCAAGATTATTAACCTTCTCTACTGCTGATCAATGCTCACACACACACACACACACACACACACACACACACACACACACACACACACTGATGTGGTTTCTGAGTTGTGTGTCTTTGCAGCAGTCGGATGTTCTGACTGTCATAATAAAATAACATCTGATGACATGTTGAGGATGAATCCCGGTTTGTGTCTGAACACACCGTTAAATAAAGACGAGTTGTTGGAAAATATTAAATATAAATATTATCAGAATAGTGCGTGTGAATCTTTAAAGAAGCATAACTGATGGTTTCCAGTGATTCTGGTCATGTTGTCCTGTTATACTTAATGATCTTATTATTTAATCTCAGTGTTACTCAGTGAAGCTGTTTGTTAGGACACCAGGTTCAAAAAGGTTTTACTGTCCAAAAAATAATCCAACAAATCCTCCAAATTAAACGTCCATATAGCGGCGTTTTCTAATCTGGCGTCTCTATCAGCAGGATGACATCATCAGTTTAATAAAACTGTTAAAGTCCGGTCAGAGAAAGATCCTGATTTAGTTAAAAATGATCACATGGTTCGAGTTCAAGGCATTACTTCCTTAAAGTAAGCCAACCTTCATCGCCATGGCAACAGTAAACACCACAACAACTGTAGTTATGTTTTTTTTTTAAAAACTGTCCCGACTCACAGTTGGAAACATGAAGAAAGTTAGGATCTAACCAGCTGATCCTATAATTATCTTATAATCACTATAATCACTGTAATCACTATAATCACTGTAATCACTATAATCACTGTAATCACTATAATCACTGTAATCACTATAATCACTGTAATCACTATAATCACTACGGCCGCTAGATGGCGTCCGTCACTCTAACGTACTGTAACTATAAGTCGTGTTTTGGCAGCTGAATTAATGACCTATTGTGTTAATTAATAAGACACATGTTCAGTTTATGGTCCAATCACAACGTCTCACAGTAATTACACTCAGATATTGATTAACACAGATGATCCATATCGTTCCTTTATGGAAACACAAACAGCATTTTGTTTTGGGGGCAAATAATGAATAACATGAAGACGTATTAACACATTATGTTACGTATGCTGATAGGAACAGAGGACCATCTACGTTATTCTGATGCACATGATGCTTGTTTTCATAATAAAACTGTCAAATGTTTTGTTTCTTGTACAAAACGACTGCAGACGACATTTAAAAGACATTAACAATCAATAAGTTATTAACAATCAATAACAAACTGTCACATGTCAGTTTAAAACGAGTAGATTAGGTTATAACGAGTTTTAGTTTGGATCAATAATGAAGAATAACATCAGAATAACTCAGTTCAAACATTTAATTAACGTCATGAGTCGAGTCACATTAATAAATTAATCAATAAATGTTTCACCTCTTTTCATATTTCATGCTTATAAAACTTTATGAAACAAAATATTCAGATTCAACTTCCTGCTCTTTGATGAAACGCATCCGTCTTCTTCTTCTGCGTCTTCATTTGTCTTCCACTTCCTGTCTCCGTCTGTCCTCTTTCTTCAGTTTGTCTCTAACTTTTCTTCTTCTTCTTCTTCTTCTTCTTCTTCTTCTTTCTTTCTCTCCTCATCTGTCTTCATCTCTCTCTCTCTCTGTCGTCCGTCTCCATCACTCCATATTAGCTCTCTCTCTCCTCTATTACCTCCCTCTCTCGTCCATTAGTAACACCTGAATCCTTCTATTAGATTGAGGAAGTTGGCCTCATAAATTCGCCCGGCGTTCCTCCGCCGCCGAGCGACGGCTCAGTGTTTTTGATAATGAAAGGATCTGGGCTTAAATTCACATTACCTTTGTAATGTACTTCATGCTTGATCATATCAGGCTCTTTGATTTTATTAACGTCTCTGAATGGATTTGCACCTTCTCTCCCCCGTCCATCTCCGTCTGTCTGCCCCCAAACGACATTTCCTCCAACGAGGGTTTTGTCCTCCGAGGCGGTGGTGAAGGTCGAGGTCGCGAGGCGCCGGACGCCCGCTGAGGAGGAGTGCATGATGGGAAAACCTTTCTGAGAGGATTTAAGGGGGGGAAAAAAATGAAGCACAAATCCAAACATTCTGTCGTCAGGAGATTCTCCTCTTTGTTCCTGAACATCAGTGTCGGTTTCACACGCGGACGTGTCAACGTGTCAACGCCGTGACGATCAGCAGATGATGCGTTCAGGATCAGCATCGATAAATCAGAGAAAACAGCTGCATCCATCCTGTGCGGGAAATGAAAATCACGTCAAAGTTTTGTATAGAAACTTATCACTTTGACTCGGTGTATCTCATCTAAAGTTGTTGTTGTGGCTCAGATCCGGGCCCAACGTACAGCAGATCTGGACCACAAACAGGCCGCATGTCAACCAACAACAAACCAGATAAACCAGAATACCTGAGAGCACATTTGATTTGTTATGTTTGCTATTTTACATGTGTCAGAAGAAGACCAACTCATCACTGCATCTATTAGCAGACGCTGTCTCTGCTTATGTTTGTTTATTTCTGTACACAGGTGTCGATATCAGTGAGACTTCCTGTTTAAATGAAGGATTAAATAAACTCATGTTTTG